>NW_015174859.1:25119-92533 GCF_001447785.1 Gekko japonicus
GAGAGAGAGAGAGAGAGAGAGAGAGAGAGAGAGAGAGAGAGAGAGAGATGGGCCCAAGGTCACCCAGCCAGCTTCCATGGCAGAGTGGGAATTCTGGTCTGGGTCTCCCAGATCCTAGTCCGACACTCCAACCACTAGAAAAGAGCAAGAGTCCAGGAGCACACCTTCGAGACTAACAAAATTTGGGGCAGGGGAGGAGCTTTCATGAGCCACTTCTTTGAATACAAAGTACTTTGAATACTTCTTTGAATACAAATCCAATCTCTCTTCTCTCTTCTACAAAGAATCCAAAAAAGTGAGCAGTGTCTCACGAAAGCTCCTACCCGGCCACAAATTGTGTCAGTCTTGAAGGTGCTCCTGGAACTCTTGCCCTTTTCTCCTGCTACAGGCGGACTAACGTGGCCACCCGTCTTGATCTATCCAGAGAAGTGAGCAGTCACTGACTAAAGCTCCTACCCGGCTACGTGTTAGTCTTGACAGTGCTCCTGGACTCTTGCTCTTACAGACAGACAAACACGGCCAACCATCCTGCTATAACTCTAACCACTAAACCACTTTCGCCCAGTAGTGGCATGAACCTTCACAGGGGTTGAAACAACCAGCAGACGTTATTTTATTTGTTTATTTATTTATTTATCTATTCCATTTATTACCCCCACACACACCGAGGCAGGCTCAGGACGGCCTCCATAAAAGTAAATGCATAAATAACAGTTAAATTTCCCATTAAATCATCTAAAAATCATTCCGTTAAAAACAATTCAGTAATAATGTGCTAGCAGTGTCTATTTAATGGCTTAATGATGGTGGTACCCCGTATGAATGCATTCAAACTGATGTAACTAGTCATTCCGTTGCTGTACAGAACCGGTTGTCAGGTGGGGAAAGCAGGTGCTCAGCAACTGGTAGGGGCAGGGGGCATGTCTCCCCCTCCTTAGGTACGATGTGAAAAGGGCAGAAGTGTGTGCCCTGGCCCCTTTATGCAGAACAGCCTTGCTACTCTGAGAAGGGCCACATGGAGAGGGTACAGCGGTCCCTTTTGCTGCCCTCGGTAGCTGACATGCTATACGCCTTCAGACGGGCGAAGTGGCTTTCTAAAGGATGAGGCCAAATCAGAACATAAAAGTTGTGTCTGGTTAGTGTGTGTGCCCAAGCCTTGGCACGAAGGGGCAGCCTAGTGTGGAGTGGATCAGAGAGTGAGACTTTGCCCCCCGGCAAAGGAGGTAAACAGGGAGACACTGTTGTGAGCCAGGAAAACCTTTGGCATGGGCTGGCGGGCTGAGCAAAGGTTTGTGAAGGGGAAGTGGCTGGCTAACAAGCTGCCTCCGGGCAAGCAGGACAGTTCCTGCTCATCTGGATTCTCCCTGGGAATGTCTTGTACCAGGCTGATGCCGTGATGTTAAAATGCTGCATGCAGGGCAGATGCTGGAAACTTGGATGCTTTCAGAGAGCAGACGGGGTCAGGAAGAAGATGAGCGCTCTTTGCCTCCCCATCAATCCAGGAAACCTTAGAAGGGGTTCCTCTGCCCACTTGGATCAGATAATCACGTCCCTTTGGCAGATTCTTGAAGAGTTTAGAATTATTTATTTACTTCATTTATATTCCACCTGTTCCCCCACTGGGGACCCAAAGCATCTTACAACAATTGTTCTAGTCTCCTCCATTTTACCCTCACAAGAACCCTGTGAGGTAGGTTAGGTTGAGAGTGTGTGACTGGCCCAGCAAGTTTCTCTGGTAGAGTAGGGATTTGAACCTGGGCCTCCCACATCCTAATCTGACACTCTGACCACTACACCACCCTGGCTCTCTTGGACCCAGTTTACTGGTGGAGAAATGAGCTGGCCAAGTTGCCAAGAGTTCCATCTTCTTGTGTGAAGATTTACCTCCTGATCCCCACTACTGCAGCCTTGGGGCTTGACTTCCATCCCTTGATCTGCGTGGGGCTGCAAAATGCAGCAGCTCTTTTAACTGAAGGAAGAAATACAGGCTGTGGTCACACTGGCGGCTTGGTGTGATATGTTGCTGCCTCTGATTGAACCAGTTTGGTGTAGTGGTTAAGTGTGCGGACTCTAATCTGGGAGAACCGGGTTTGATTCCCCACTCCTCCACTTGCACCTGCTGATGTGACCTTGGCTCAGTCACAAGCTCTGGCACAGCTGTTCTTGAAAAAGAGCAGTTTGGGTCAGAGTTCTCTCAGCCCCACCCACCTCACAGGTTGTCTGTTGTGGGGAGGGGAAGGGAAAGGAGTTTGTAAGCCGCTCTGAGACTCCAAGTGAAGGGCGGGGTATAAATCCAATGTCTTCTTCTTCTTCTTCTCAGTTGGAAGGGTTGCGGGGCATATCAGTCACACAGCACACCCTGCTGCAGGTTACCCATGGAGACATCCTGTGGTAAAGCATCTACATTATTGCAGTGCCTCAGCCATGGAGCATGCTGCCAAAAAAAGTTCAAAATTCGTGCACGCATAAGAGCGCATGCATGTGTGCTCATGTGCGTGCGCGCACATGCACATATAGGCAATTTTTTAAAAACTCCCTAGCGGCAGAACAGATCTGAGGGTTCAGACTGCCAAATCCGTTCTGTGTGCGCTCCCCGATGTTCAGACATGTAGCCATGTGCAATGACTGCGCGGGGAACCAAAAACACCAGTTGTGATGTGGTGCCTTTTTAACCCGGCTCCAAGTCGTCCTATGATGGGATAAGTGCAGCTGGGGAACGCCTGCCAGATGTGGCTGTCTGACTGCGCCCATTTGATCCGGAGGAGAGGAGTGGCTGTGTCGGGCCAAACTGCCCTTGTGATCACGGCCACAGACTCATCCCACCTGTTCTGAAATGTCTCCATTGGTTCCCTGTTGGATTCTGGGTTCAGTTGAAGGCCTTTCAAGCCCTTCCCCACGTAGGGGCTACATTGTCCCTGTGTGCCAGTTCCCCTCTGCCTTAGAGCTCCTGTTGTCTCTGCCCTCCTCCTGGACTGTTTGGTCTTCCTGGGTTCTTTCAGTCATTGCCCCAGGGGTAAAAGAGAGCAGATGTCAATGGGACCCCCCCCCCTTCCCGCCTTTTTTGCTGTCAGGTCACAGCCGACTTATGGCGACCCCCGTAGGGTTTTCAAGGCAAGAGATGTTCAGAGGTAGTTTGCCACTGCCCGCCTCTGTGTAGCAACCCTGGACTTCCTCGTACTAAGAAGGGTCAATCCTGTCAGTTAAATTCTGAACCAAGGATAGGATAGAGCACCTTTCTGTCCTTACTTTCTTTTGCTAGATTCTTTCTCCCCATCGTAGCCCGCACGGTTCTGCTGTTCGGTGTTGATACGTCGCAGTATAAAGCTTTGGCTTGTTGAAAGAATGGTGATTGCACTCGGTCCTCTCCGCGGCTGCTCGCTCACCCTGTGCTCTTCTCCTGGCTCTCTGCTCCCCACCCACCCCAGCACTACGGGGCTTGGAAGTCAGTAAGAAGGGAGCGGTGGCCGCTGTTTGGCAGGGCTCCCCGGGACTCTGCTGCAGGGTTTTGGGGGACAGATAAGGAACCTCCCGGGGGATGCTGGGCCTCCTTCCCAGGGCAGCAGTCCTCAGGGCCCTCCCTCCCAGCTTGCTGCAAGTGGCAGGGAGGGAGGGGGAGAGGGTTGTCCAGAGAAGGTGAGGATAACTTTTGTGGTGGCCCTGAGAAGACCTCAGAAGCCGGTTTTGCTCTGGAGGGCTTAGATTGCCAGACGTTTTGAAGCCTGGAATGAAAAACTGCGTGTTTGAGAAAGATTGAAATCTGTGCAGTCCTTGATTTATTTATTTATTTTTAATATTTTTATTTGGTTTTTAAACATTTTACATTCCAATAACTTATTCACAGATATCTTAGAGTCTTATACATTTAACATTGCTATCCAATCATATACCTTAGACCATCTTTTATTGTATACACTTTCATTTTTACTTTGCAACATCAAGCTCAGATTATCCATTTGTGCTAGTTCTAACACTTTCACAACTAGCTCCTCCCTGGTCGGTATTGTATCTAGTTTCCAGTTTTTGGCCAACAATATACGTGCGGCGGTTATTATATAAACAAGTATGTATTTATCCTGCTGGCTATATCCTTTTGGGTATTATGTTTAATAGGTATATTTCAGGTTCCAACGCCAAGTTTTTATCCATTACTTCCTGAATTATCCTTCTCACCATTTTCCAATATCTCTGGGTTTTATTACACGTCCACCACATGTGGAAATAGGTCCCTGTATTGCTCTTACACTTCCAACATTGACTGGAGTAGCTAGGATAACATTTAGCTATCTTTTCAGTCCTTGATTTATTGTAAGCATAATCTTAGTTTAACAAACAGTTAAAATTTGCATCATTTATAGCGTAGCATATAGAATTGCTCTTTTGGGGCATGATTGTGAAATTTTTAAGTATAAATGCAAGAGCAGCCCTAAACAGTTACAACCCTCTGCTTAGGACTACACTGTCAGTTTTCTATAAAGCAACATTGCTTGTGTGCTTCATGCTACAGAGGGAGAGGGAGACTGTGGACTACAGACTTCGGCGTCCTGTGCACCCTTAGCACAGGCACGTAGTTTCTGCCCTCTGAGGAGAAGGGAAGAAAACAAAAGCTAATTTTGCAGCAAAGAAAATAAAGTAAATTTAGGCATGCAGTCTCAGTCACAGCAAGGGCCAGCAGTATATATAGACATGGAGTTAAAAAAATTTAACATTGAGGTATTCAGTGGTGTATTATCATAATACACACCACAGCAAATAAATTGTGGACAAAATGAGCCATGCATGCTTAAATAATAAAAATACACTGTGCGTGTCTACAGTACACATGAGAATTCTCCTTCTCTAATGCTGTAGATTTGTCTTGCATGTAAACCTTTGTACTATGCATTCAGCATGAGTTAAAACCTTGTCTTAAATGGCATTTTACTCATTCCAATAGAGACAGTATCTCACAGGAGTTCTGGTTGGTGCTGTTATGGAAGGAAGCAGGGGGTTGCCTTTCCTTGCTGAAAAGGTCCTTTTAGACAGAGGGTTCCCTGGAAAGGGATCTCCTGAGACCACCTCAGGAGATCCCAAAGGGATCTGTCAAGGATGGGCAAGTGGGCGTCAACATGGCAAATGGGGTTCAATGTGGCCAAGTGCAAGGTGATGCACATTGGAGCCAAAAATCCTAAATATAAATACACGTTGATGGGGTCTGAACTGGCAGAGACTGATCAAGAGAGAGATCTTGGAGTTGTAGTGGATAACTCACTGAAAATGTCGAGACAGTGTGTGACTGCAATAAAGAAGGCCAATGCTATGCTGGGGATTATTAGGAAGGGTATTGAAAACAGATCAGCCAATATCATAATGCCCCTATATAAATCAATGGTGCGACCTCATTCGGAATACTGTGTGCAGTTCTGGTCACCACACCTTAAAAAGGATATTATAGCTTTGGAAAAAGTGCAGAAAAGGGCAACTCGAATGATAAAGGGGTTGGAACACTTTTCCTATGAGGAAAGGTTAAGGCGCTTAGGGCTCTTTAGCTTGGAGAAACGACGACTGAGGGGTGACATGATTGAGGTTTATAAGATTATGCATGGGAAAGAGCAGGTAGAGAAAGAGGTACTTTTCTCCCTTTCTCACAATACAAGAACTCGTGGGCACTCCATGAAATTGCTGAGCGGTCGGGTTAGAACGGATAACAGGAAGTACTTCTTCACCCAAAGAGTGATTAACCCTTGGAATTCACTGCCACAGGAAGTGGTGGAGGCTACAAGCATGGACGGCTTCAAAAGGGAATTAGATAAGCATATGGAGCAGAGGTCCATCAGTGGCTATTAGCCACAAGGTATAGATAGGGGCTCTGGGGCAAGTGATGCTCTGTCATCTTGGTGCTTGGGGGGGTCAACAGTGGGAGGGCTTCTAATGTCCTGGCCCCACTGGAGGACCTCCTGATGGCACTGGTATTTCTGGCCACTGTGTGATACAGAGTGTTGGACTGGATGGGCCTTTGGCCTGATCCAACATTGGCATCTCTTATGTTCTTATGTTCTTATGTTCACCTAGACAGGCCCACTGAGAAGGTACCCTCTAGCCCAGTACTGAAGCAATAGCAAATTGACAGGGTAGAAAACCTAGTAAATACCTTATAACAAACTGTGCAGTCTAGCACCTGGGGAAGAGATTCAGAGAAATATCCCAGAAAAATAGGTCTCACTAAACTAAGCAAAAAAAAAACTTTACAAAAAGTTTATTATAAAAGAGAAAAACAAATAAAAAACAATACAGTTGATCTCAGCTAGCATGTTACCTAAGCTGCATCAGGTTCCTCAGAGCGTGTACAGAGTTTCTTGCAGTAACAAAATGTTGGAGGAGTCTTTAACCCCTACCCAAACTGTTGTAGAACCCAGTTTCTGCCAAAAACAAGGGGAAATTCCAAATGTCCAGATATTTATGGTTGGTGGAACCTGACCTCAGCCAGCCTGCTTTCTAAGCGTGACCAGTTGATTTAGCCATTCCCATGCAAAGCCGCATCTCTGATGTCAAAGGCTAACCTTACCAACTAGAAGATTACAAGAACGATAGTCTCACCCCACTACGTAGTTTGATTATGACTTCCATGACAAACAGGCGGTCTGGCCAAAACTGGCTTGTCGTATGTACAAAAAGGATTAAGGCTGACAGGATGGCCCAATGTGAAATGGAAACGAATGGGTTATTCTAATGTGAACCCCAGGAGTCCAAGATCCCAGGTGCTTTTGGATTTTTGCATTTGTGCGTGTGCCTGTGCCTGGAAATCATGGTGACCTCTGGCGACTCCTACTGGGGCATGGAGGATGTTCAGAGAAGTGGTTTTCGGGGGGGGGGGGAATTATCCGCAATCTCTGCTATTTACGCTTCTCCTAAGGCTAAATCATCAGGACTCAGAGGCATTTGTTTTGCAACGCGGTACTAGGCAAGGCTGTCCCTTGTCGCCTTCACTTTTTGCCCTGGCGATAGAACCACTGGCAGACGCGATTCGTAAAAACAAATCCATACAGGGAGCCAAAATAAAAGATAGAACTTTCAAATTGTCCCCTTTTTGCAGATGACATGTTTTTATTTATGACTATCTCCCTTATCTAGGGATTAACATTCCAGTAGACCTGAAAAGGAGCTGCGGTGGCTCAAGTGGTTAAGACGCTGAACTGCAGGCTGTGGAAGGTCAGCAGTTCAGCAGTTCAAGACCCGGGTGCCGCATGATGGAGTGCGCTCCCGTCTCTAGTTCCAGCTCCTGCCAACCTAGCAGTTCGAAAGCAAGAAATTGCAAGTAGATAAATAGGTACCACTTCGGTGGGAAGGTAACAGCGTTCCGTGCGCCTTGGTGTTTAGTCGTGCCGGCCACATGACCACGGAAACGTCTTCGGACAGCGCTGGCTCTTCGGCTTGGAAACGGAGATGAGCATTGCAACCCTAGAGTCGCATTCGACTGGCTTTCGAGCAAGGGAACCTTTACCTTTACTTTTTAGACCTGAAAAACATAAGAAAATACAACCATGAAAAAATCCGGCGCTTCCCGACCCAACCGCAGCAGTAGCAGGGCCCCCTCCCACCCACCCAGGGTCGGCAGCTGGCGGGTTCCAGGGCAGAAGGGCAGCCTCTGCTGCTGGAAGGAGCACCCCCTTCCTGCGGGCAGAGCAGGGCAGGGGAACTACCAAATGCCGCGGCCACCTTTGGGTCCAGGCAGCAGGGCTCGGTCACCAAAGGAGGGAGGGAAGGCTGGCCCATCCGTCTCCCTTCGGGGAGGGGCTGCCATTCGCCTGCCGGAGCCCCCCCCCCGCGTGAGTGAGCCCCACCGCCTCGTTGTCCTCGCCTTGGCCAGCACGCCTGGCCATGCGCTCCCCCTCCTCCTTTTGGCGCCGGGGCTGGTCGGGAGGGCATGGGTCGCCCAGATTGGCTGCCAGCCCGCCAAGGAGGGCTGCTCGTCCCCACCGTCAAAGCCAGGAGGGCGCGGGTGCGCCGGTGAGTCTTGCAGCCTCTCTGCCTGCGCCCCCTCCCTTACCTGGCCACTTCGGGGGATGCCCGGACAGGCTCTTGCGGCGCCTCTGCTTGGCTTGGGCCGAGGGAGCGTGCCGGGGTCCCCTGGACAAGCTCGCCTGAGGGGGGGCACCACAAGCTAGCCCCGCCTAGGGTGCGAAAAAACCTCGGGCCAGCCCTGCCTGCCTCTGCCTCCTGGCCCTGGTATCCTTTGGAGGTCTCCCATCCAAAATACTCCAAGTGGCACTCGTGAGCCCAAGAAAGGTTTTAGGATTTCTGTCACAGGTGCTCCCCAAATGTTTCAAATCTTCCACCAGAAAATCTACGGCAAAGTCCTGTGGGGTAGGGCAGGAGGGGAGTGGTATTTCTAAATTTTTCCAGCCTTTCCCATCTCTTGGCAGGGTCTCTGCCATTTTATTTGAGAGCATAGTATTTTATCCATCACTGAAATCTTGGGAGCTTTTCTGATAATGGATGCCGATGGGCATCGGGCTTGGTTGTAATGGTTGATCTGGTGTTTTGTTGGGTGAGCTTCTTGCAGCCTGCTTTTCAGGGAGGAAAGGTGGGATATTTTAAACTAATAAATATAGTGCTGCCTGCTCCACATCCAGAGCTGGTAAACCCTCTGGGTACGTACATAAGATTGCCCAGAATAATGTGGATTACAACTGGAGAGGCTGTCCACACGTGGATGCTTCCATGCGTGTCAGATGACGAGAAGTTCCCAGGACTGGGGGAGGGAGTCCAGCCTCTGGGTGTGAGGGTGAGGCAAGGGCAGCAGGTACGAGTACTCCACCCCGCTTTTGTTTCCCCAGTGTGTCCCACCGCATGCAAGTCACAGGGCTGCCACCAGGACGGCCGGTGTTGCCACTCAGAGTGCCTGGGCAACTGCCTGGAGCCCAACGATCCGGGAAAGTGCGTCGCTTGCCGGAACTTCAACCTGGAGGGCAAGTGTGTCGAGACGTGCCCACCCGGCTACTACCGTTACAAAAGCTGGCGCTGTGTGACTTTTGACTTTTGCCAAGAGCTGCACAACAAGTGTAAGATCGCCCGGCAGTCTGGGTGCCACGTCATCCACAATAACGAGTGCGTTCCCGACTGCCCCTCGGGATACACCGTCAACTCCAGCAGGTGAGTTGTTCCTCGTCGGTCAGCAGTCTGTCTTTGTCAGCAAAATGCTTCTCTTCTCCCCCGGCCCCAGGGAATCTCCCCAGAGCCAGGGTCTCTCAGGCACTCAGGCACCTGTCGCAGCGGTTGGGGCAGGCTCTAGCAGGGGGCAGAATAGGCAACAGGGACGCTTCACTGGGAGAAAGGAGCCTGTCTGTTGGGACAGAGGTTCCCACGGCATGCCAGTGACGGGACTGGGATCAGGGGAAGAGGAGGCATTTTAAAGGAAAGTGGCTGGAAAAATCTTCCTTCAAAATGGAGGAGAAAAACTATTTCAAATCAAAGTAGCAAATGCAGGGTCTATGGTGCAAATGGAAAGAGCTGTCGACGTGCAGCGTTCAGAGATGCTCTGCCACTGCACAGTGGCCCTGAACTCCCTTGGTGGTCTCCCATGCAAGTACTAACCAGAGCTGACCTCGCTTAGCCTCCAGGATCTGAAGAGATCTGGCTAAGCTGGGCCATCCAGGTCGGGGCGTAACGTGTATACGTCTGTGAAAACTCTGGTAGTATTGTAGGGCCGGCACTAGAGGGCGCTCCATCCCAGCCAGAAATGTGAAGAGCCCTAGAAGGCTTCCTTTTGTGTAGGCATTTCCAGAACATAAAAGGTAAAAGTAAAGGTTTCCCTTGCTCGAAAGCCAGTCGAATCCGACTCTAGGGTTGCGGTGCTCATCTCCGTTTCCAAGCCGAAGAGCCAGCGCTGTCCGAAGACGTTTCCGTGGCCATGTGGCCGGCATGACTAAACTCCAAGGCGCACGGAACGCTGTTACCTTCCCACCAAAGTGGTCCCTATTTATCTACTTGCAGTTTCTGCCTTTTCCCAAAAAATTGCTGCCCATTGGACAGGTCTGCAGGGGTTGTTTTTAAGCATGCGGAGGCTAGAAACGGAAAGTGCTCCAGACTCTCTCTCTGGGCATATACAGTGAACTCTGTGAAAGCAAGGGGCTACACGTAGTAAGCCTAGGTTTGTGTGGTGCTCAGGTGCATCCCAGAAGGGACACACACACACACACACACACACACCCAGCGTTTGTGCAAGATCTGGAGATCTTATTTTCAAGCATTAACTTTCAACATCGTTTGATTTGCGCTACGACTCTGCACCTCATCTAACAAGAACCACGTCTGCAGTTACTTTTAATAAAGAGTTAAAGGCTGCTTAGTGTTTCTGAGGCTTGGGATTCCTTCAGATTCCCCATTTTCTGGAATGAGGAGCCGTGGGGCTTGCCCTCCACATGCTCTCTTCTCCCTTTCTCTGTCAGTTGGTCCTTGATCCCTCCAGCCGTCCCTAACTGCGGCCTGGTGCGCAATGCTGAGCACGTCCAGGGCATTCTGGTTTCCCAGCAGCTCCCCGTGTTTGTTGGCCCTCCAGGCCCACCGGGTGGCTGCCGGGTGGAACAGGATCCTCGACGAGGTGTGTACCCTCATTGGCTGGACTCTGATGCAGCAGGGCTGTGCTGACCTCCTCCTTTTTCTTGCCATCAAGTCAAGATGACTTCTGGCGACCCCTAGTGGCGCTTGGAGGCAAGGGACGTTCAGAGGTGGCTTGCCATCGCCTGCCTCCGCCTCACGACCCTGGTATTCCTTGGAGGTCTCCCATCCAAGTACTAGCCAGGGTTAGCTCTGCTGAGCTTCCAAGATCTGACGAGATCGGGCTTGCCCGGGCTATCCAGGTCAGGGTGGTTCTTCTGATGTTCTTATGCCACCGGGCATTACCTTCTCCTCCTCCCCCTGGCACATGCCAGGCTTGTTCGCTTCATTGTCTGTTTATTTACAAAGCAGTCCTCCAAAAAGAGCAGATAGTTGTGAACGGGATTTTCTTGGGGCTGTGGTGGCTTGCTGTTCCACCGGACCATTGGCTTGTTGCCAAACTATATCAGAGCCCCTTGGCTCCTGAGTCTCCTTCCTGGTGTTTTGCCCTTCAGAGCAAACCAGCAGCCCCCAGAACCTGGAGATCTGAGGGCAGACCTTTCCCATGCATGCCTCTGCCCAAGCGGCTGGCTGGGCTGGCTGTCCACCACAAAGCTCTCTGGGGATGTGTCCTCAGTTCCTGATTTTGGTAGGGAAGGAGGGGACGTGGAGTCCCTCTGAAGTGCTTCTCGTGCATGGCTGGGTTTAGTAAGGCCATGTGCTGCTAGTTGGTCTAGATCAGAAGTGGGGAGAGCCACACCACATAACTTGAGAGGAGGGAGGGGGTCACATTCCTGAATCCTCCTCTCTGTCTGAGGCAAAAGAGAACTGCTGCCCCCCCCTCAGTTGTGGGTGCAGATCCCCCTCACCTTGCCCTTGGTTCTCTGTTGTTGTAGGAAGGTTGTGGTGGAGGGCAGAGTTAAGATGGCTGTAGCTGCCACTTGCTGAGCTCCTAAGCTTTCTGTCTCTCCCCCCCCCCCCCCCGGTTTCGCACTCCCTGTGCAGGGCCCTGCCCCAAAATTTGTGACTTCACCAGTCCAAAGATGATTGACTCAGTGACTGCGGCGCAGGAGCTACGAGGCTGCACTATTGTGAATGGGAGCCTGGTCATCGGTATCCGTGGAGGAAGTGAGTGTTGTGCCCCGTTGGTTCGGCTGCACAGAGCGGTTGGCAGCAAAGCTGCCAAAGAGAGGGTGTGATTTGGGGAAAGGGGTACCAGGGACCTATTCTTGGCACGCCTGGTTTGGGGGACCCTGAAGCGTTCTCAGTTTGACATCCAGTCAAATCAGTGGTGGTACCAAGTTCCTTCCTTGGATGCTTATGGGGAGGGGAGCCTTGGTCAGAATGTTGTGGCTCCTGAACGAGGAAAGGCTAAGGGCCCTGGGAATGTTTAGTTTGGAGAAGAGGAGATTGAGGGGGAACATGATCGCTCTCTTTAAATATCGGAAAGGCTGTCATTCGGAGGAGGGCAAGGAGCTGTTCCAGTTGGCAGTAGAGGAGAGGACCCAAAGCAACGGGTTTAAGTTACGTGCAGAAAGGTATCGGCTGGATATTAGGAAACATTTTTTCACGGTCAGAGTGGTTCAAAGGTGGAATCAGCTGCCTAGGGAGGGGGGTTAGCTTTTGAGAAGAGGCTGGGCGAATATTTGTCAGAGATGCTTTAGGCTGGTCCTGCACTGGGCAGGGGGATGGACTAGATGGTCTGTACGGCCCCTCCCGACTCTGTGATCCTATGATTCTTGTGTTCTGCCTCCTTAGGCAACATTGGAGCAGAGCTGGAATCCAACCTGGGCTTGATAGAAGAAATCACGGGCTACCTGAAGATCAGTCGTTCCTATGCCCTGGTCTCCCTCTCCTTTTTCCGCAAGCTCCGTCTGATTAGAGGGCAGACTTTAGAAATCGGGTGAGTTGGCTTTGAGGGATCTCTCCATTTAAACTGACCTTTGCAAAGGAGTCTGAGAATACCAGAGAACAGGGAAAAAGGGGGGGGGGGGCGGCAGCAGCCGCAAGGGGCACATTTCGGCTTGTGGGCTGCCTCCTCCTCCCCCGTTTCTCTTGCTGGAAGCCGAGGGCAGTAACCGGCCATGTTCTCGAAGGGCAGCCTTCCAGGGCATTTGGCCTGTGTCCAGAGCGGAGAGGTTGACCAGCCCCCCCCCTTTTGCCTTGCAGGAACTATTCCTTCTACGCGCTGGACAACCAGAACCTCCGCCGGCTCTGGGACTGGAGCAAGCACAACCTCACCATTGCCCAGGGGAAGCTCTTCTTCCATTACAACCCCAAGCTGTGCCTTTCGGAGATCCACCAGATGGAGGCCATCTCTGGGGCCAAGGGGCGCCAGGAGAAGAACGACATCGCCCACAAGACCAACGGCGACCAGGCTTCTTGTAAGGCCTTGCGGCTGGAGCGAGGGGCTGCCTTGCAGGAAGGGGCTGGGGCGGGCTGGGGCGAGCAGGCCTGCAGGAGGCTCAGGAGGGGCAGCTGGCTGAGCTCAGCCACTGCAGAGAGCAAGACATTCTGCTCATGCGCAGGAGCACCCCTTGGGGCTTGTATATCCTTGTGTAGGACATAATTGTGGCCGATGCTGATTGGACAATTTTAGTCCTAATGATGATATATTATTAATAATACTAACAGAATTGCTGCCGAAATGTAGAAACCTTAATCAGTCTTGTGGGTTTTATGCATGCTGGAGTAGCTAAAATTGCACACAAGGGGACCCACTCATCCCAAAAGGCCTTGTCTTCTTTGAGTTCAGTGTGCCATTGCAAGAAGCGCTGTCTTGGAAGAGGCATGCTCCCTTCTGTCTTGGGAGGGAATGCTTCTTCTCAGACACCCTGTGTCCGGTGCAGAACCTCTCTCCCTCTGTGAGAGGTGGGAGCAAGGAGCAGCAGGCCTGGCTTGTTTCTGTGGGGTTTGTTTCGAAGCAGCAGACTGGCTGTCAGGGCCCATGCTTGGATCATGCCTGGCTGCCTTTGTTTTCTCAGCTTAGAAAACTCCCAGGCCAATCAGTCGAATTGGAAGCCTCCTGTTTGATTACACGCTTCTTCAGTTTAGCAAAGCAAAATCATCTCTCTCCTGCATGAGTCGAATTGGAAGCCTCCTGTTTGATACACGCTTCTTCAGTTTAGCAAAGTAAAATCATCTCTCTCCTGTGCCTGAGGCTGTTGCCAGGCTGGCAGATAATCAGTGTGGGGAATTTGGCTGGCTTCTTTGCCATTTGGCCACTCCTGCGTCTGCGCAGCTTCATTCTCTGAAGACAATGGAACACTTTTTCACACACGCAGATATACATGCGTCTCTCTCTCCCCTGCCCCAGTAGGAAATTCAGCCTGTCCACTGAAGTTCATCTCCTTGCTATGTTGAAATGTCCTGTGTTTTAGGTTGCTGTTGGTGGACTTCTTGACCACTTTCCTTTTGCCCTTCTGCTGTCCTGTGGTCTCATTTGCAGAGCTTGCGCTGATGAGTCTGGCAGGTCCAGACACCGCCCCCCCCCCATTGCCTTCCTTCCCAGGGGCCTCCATCCCTGGAGTCCTACACATTATCAGGCTGGCCTTTCCCGACCCCAGAGAGGCAGTCCTCTTTCTCTCACAGAGGTGTCATATGTGTGTATGTGCTGACACAAATCTTGTGTCCCCTTCTGCAGGTGAGAATGATGTGCTGAAATTTTTCTTCATCAAGACAGACAGTGACAAGATTGTGCTCAAGTGGGAGCCCTACTGGCCACAAGACTACCGTGATCTCCTTGGATTCATGCTCTTATACAAGGAAGCGTGAGTAAACCAAACCGTTGTGGAGGTTAGAGCTGCCAGACATCTCAGCTCTGTGGCCTGAGAAGACAGGGGCTGGGAAAGGCGCCCATGTTGCGAGAATTCCCCACTCCCAGGAAGACAGTCTGTCTCTAACAAAGACGACAGTGTGTGCACAGGCAGGGTGAACAGGAGTGGGAAATAAGTTGGCCTATGTGCTGTGAACAGCAAGGAGAACAGTCTTGTAGATCACTGGCTAGCCTGACCTTGGAGAAAGAGCTCTTCCCCTCTCCACGTCTCTGGACTTCTCAGTCTCTTTGCTGCCGTTCAGGGTATAGCAAGGAGCATCCGCCAGGTGCCAGGACTTGTGCTTGGGAGCCCATTGCATTTTTTTGCACTAACGGCCAGTTTGGTGTAGTGGTTAAGTGCATGGACTCTAATCTGGGAGAACCGGGTTTGATTCCCTACTCCTCCACTTGCACCTGCTGGATGACCTTGGGCAAGCCATAGTTCTGACAAGAACTGTCCCGGAAAGGGCAGTTTCCCTCAGAGCTCTCTCATCCCCACCTACCTCACAGGGTGTCTGTTGTGGGGAGGGAAAGGGAAAGGAGTTTGTAAGCCGCTCTGAGACTCCGAATGAAGGGCAGGGTATAAATCCAATCTCTTCTTCTCTTCTTCTTCTCTTGTTTCTGGGGCCAGCCCCTTTCGGAACGTGACAGAGTTTGACGGCCAGGATGTCTGCGGCTCCAACAGCTGGATGGTGGTGGATATCGATCCTCCTCCACGGACAGTCCAGCCAGGGTGGCTGCTGCGGAACCTGAAGCCCTGGACCCAGTACGCCATCTTCGTGAAGACGTTGGTCGCCTACTCTGATGAGCGCAAGTCTTACGGGGCCAAAAGCGAGATCATCTACATCCAGACCAATGCCTCCAGTGAGTGTCACTGCCTGGAATGAGGAGCAAGCCGCTTGCAAAGGCCTTCCTGGGTCGAGGGAGGCTTGGCCTTCCTGCCCGCTTTTCCGGCTGTGTTGTAGCGACCTCACAAATGCCGGAGGGTGGCCGCATCAGTCTGTTGAAGCAAAATCAAGCAGAAGAGTCCATGAATTAGAGCCTGTTTTCTCTGATGTGCAAACTATTACCACTGTTGGCCTTTACAATACACCAGGATCAAAAGGATCTAAAGGGTGTTTCTGTGTGGGACTCAGATGTTGTCCAGGTAGTCCATGGTGACTGCAGAGCCTCCCTTGTTTTGGTGAGGTGATGAATGCCTGTAGTGGGTGAGGGACAAGAGGGCCTAATGTAAGCCGCACTGCCAAATCTCTTGACAGATTCTCATTGTGATGCTGAATTTGCGTCTCTGAAGGACAGTTGAAGAATGGTGTGTTCAGGGAGACCGGCATATTCTCCCACTGATTTCTGAACAGCACCGTTTTTTGCACTCCAGGCGTGTGTGCGTCCGTTTATGCATTTGTGTAGAGACTGTTCTAATCTCCTAGCCAGCAGAAGGGCACTGGGGGGGGGGCAGGCAGTGCTATCCTTTGTGGTGATGCCAGGCTCCTCTTCCCCCTCCAGTGCCTTCCGTCCCACTGGATCCGTACTCTGTTTCCAACTCCTCGTCCCAGATCATCCTGAAATGGAAGCCTCCCGCCGAGCCCAATGGGAACATCACGCACTACAGGGTGTCTTGGGAACAGCAAGCGGAGGACAGTGAGCTCTACGAGCTGGACTACTGCTTGAAGGGTAAGAGGCTCTGGCTCCTTCCCACTTTGCTTGGCCAGCCCTGTGCTCTGCTCTGGCTGCCACACTTGATGGGGTCCCCAGGAGGACTGGTGATGATCTCAGATTGCCTTTCCCCTAGAGGCCGAGCCAGGGGGCTGGGGGGGCAGAGCCTTTCCTGCAGTCCTGCCCCCAAGTTACAGCTCTCCACCAGTGTTCCCTCTAAGCTGAGTTAGTGTGAGCCAGCTCACAGTTTTTTAGCCTCCAGGTCACACATTTTTGCCTTAGCTCAGGGAGGAGGGCTCCAGAGCAAACCGATTCGTGCAGCAGCCGAATCGCTCGCTCACAAGCTTTAATGCCAGTAGCTCACAAAGTAGGATTTTTGCTCACAGGACTCCACAGCTTAGAGGGAGGATTGCTCTCCACCCCCTGCACAGATTTTGCCTTCGTCTTATCAGGCGCCAGGCAAAGTCTGCGCTCCCCCCTGAGCTTCAGCAGAGCGTTTCTTAATGGTTTTGTCATGGCTGTTGTTGGGGCAGGTCCCCTTGTTTGTTATTGTGAATTATGTCTGTTGCTGAACTGATTAATAATTGCTCCTTCCTGCCATTCTGATGTTTATGTATTTTGCAAGTTTCCCTGAATATTGCTGGTTGGACCCCGCAGGTCTGTTCTGCTCGCAGTGGCCCTTCCTTCCAGCACCAGAGGCTCCTTGTGCCCCGAGGGATGCCCCTTTGCTAGTAGGATGTATCTGCAGTGTCCCAGCCCATGCTTGGCGGAACTGCGAGGGAGACATTTTGTAATGCCACCCCCTCCCCTGAAAGGGCAGCAGACAGTAGGACCTTGCTAGGCCTCGTTTGTCACTCGCAGGTGCCCTTTCTTCCCATCCCGCCAGGATGCTCACCTCGGTCTCCTCCTTAGGATCATAGAATAGAATCATAGAGTTGAAAGTTGACTTCCAGGGTCATCTAGTCCAACCCTCTGCGCAATGCAGGAAATTCACCCACGCTTGAGACCTTTGCTTTGCCCTTGCCCACATGTTGACATTTCTCCTACTTCATGCTAAATTCTACAGCACCGAGCTTCTGGGTGTAGGGATTGACATCATATATTTTTTAAGTGGGTGTAAATATTTAACAATACAATAAAACCTATAGACATACAAACACATACTAACATACAAAACCAGGGAGGGCCAACAAGAGTTTACTTGGGGATGCATCAAATGAAACAAGAAGGTCTTCACCCACTGGCAGAAGACAATGACAGAGGGAGACAGACTTAATTTCCAAAGTGTTGGCACCACAACCAAAAAGGCCCTTCCTTGAGTTGCCATCCTGGCTCAGATGGTGGGAGCACCTGAAGCAAGGCCCCTGGAGACGAACAGGCTTTTCCAGGCCTGTGTTTTCACAAAGTGTCACTTGCTGACTGTCCAATTGGCCTAAGAACTTTTATTCCCAACACTTTAACTCTGTTGACTCTGATCACAGGAAGGTGAAGTGGTACCCAATCCCCATAAATTCACATACCTTTCTCACCCAATAGAAGTGGTTTTTCCAATCCCTTTCCTTTGGAATGTGTTACTTAGAATCATAGAATTATAGAGTTGGAAGGGGCCATACAGGCCATCTAGTCCAACCCCCCAATCAATGCAGGATCATCCTAGATCATCCCTGACAAGTGTTTTTCCGGACGCTGCTTGAAGACTGACAGTGAAGGGGAGCTCACCACCTCCCTAGGCAGCTGATTCCACTATTGCACAACTCTTACTGTAAAAAGGTTTTCCTAATATCCAGCCAGTACCTTCCGGCCCATAATTTAAACTAGTGATTGCGAGTCCTATCCTCTGCTGCCAACAGGAACAGCTCCCTGCCCTCCTCTAAGTAGCAGCCCTTCAAATACTTAAAGAGAGCAATCATGTCCCCCCCTTAACCTCCTCCAGACTAAACATTCCCAAGTCCCTCAGCCTTTCCTCCTAGGGCTTGGTCTCCAGGCCCCCAATCATCCTCGTCACTCTCCTCTGCACCCGCTCCATTCTGTCCACATCCTTTTTGAAGTGAGGCCACCAGAACTGCACACAATACTCCAGGTGCGGCCTGACCAATGCAGTGTACAGCAGGACGATGACATCTTGTGATTTGGGTGTTATCCCTCTGTTGATACACCCCAAGATTGCATTAGCCTTTTTTGTCCGCACATCACACTGGCTGCTCATATTTAACTTACGGTCCACCTGTACCCCAAGATATTGGT
Source organism: Gekko japonicus (assembly GCF_001447785.1). Taxonomy (NCBI): domain Eukaryota; kingdom Metazoa; phylum Chordata; class Lepidosauria; order Squamata; family Gekkonidae; genus Gekko; species Gekko japonicus. The sequence goes on from NW_015174859.1 coordinate 43,403, forward strand.
AACACACATTGCTAACCCAGAAGTGTATCCCCCATCCAATATGCGTATTTCTCATTTTTGTTACCCAGATGTAGAACTCAGCACTTAACCTTGTTAAATTGAATCTTGTTCACATCTGCCTGCTTGTCTAGTGTGTTCAGATCCCGTTGAATTCTATATCTTAAGTGTGTTGGCTCCTCCTCCCAATTTGGTGTCATGCAATTTTAATGAGTAGCCCCTCCACAGCCTCATCCAGATCATTTATGAAAATATAGAAAAGTACTGAGCCCAGAACCGAGCCCTGTGGCACCCCACTGGACACCTCCCTCCATTCAGATGAAATGTCATTGACAACTACTCTCTGAGTGCGGTTCTCCAACCAGTTCCCCATCCACCCAACTGTCCTACAGTCCAGTTCACAGTCCTTTAGTTTACCCATCAGAACGTCAGAAGCTTTACTGAAATCCAGGTAAACATCATCAACAGCATTCCCTCGTTCCAGTAAGCTCATCACTCCATCAAAGAACAAAATGAGGTTGGTCTGGCAGGACCTGTTGGGGACAAATCCGTGCTGACTTGTACCAAAGGTCCCCACCATCTCCTACCCCCGTCCAGCCCCCTGCTCAATGCAGGGTCCTACCCCGTGCCCCGCTTTTGTTCTATCCCTTGGGTTGGCCTCAGTAAAAGAAATATGACATGGTTTTGTGACCTTTGGACAGCCTTGTTCCTAAGGGGCCACCCGGGCCCGCTTGCTGCAGCCTGCCGTGTCTGTCGTGCTGCCTCTCAGCGTCCAAAGCAGCCCTTCAAAGACTGGGTGTGAGCTGAAACAGCAGCCATACTGCATCTTGGCCTAAGGAGGCGAAGCAAAAGCACTTGGAGCCAGAGTGTGGCTGGGCTAGGACTGGGGGAAGCCGAGTTCAGATCCCCATGTAGCCATTAAGCTCGAGCCCGTTGCTTATCGCCCAGCCTAACTGGCCCCTAGAAAGTTGTTATGATGAAATGAAGGAGGAGGAAGACCAGGATAAACAAATAGGTATGGGGTTGTGTCCTCTGTGGATCTGATCCTCTGGTGCCAGGAACCTTCTGCTGATGCAAGTCTCAGGTCTGGGGGATCTAACCCGTATATTGCAAAGCAAGGGGCTGTCTGAGGGAATGTAGCTCTTGGGAAAGTGTGGCTGGGCATTGCCCAGGTAGGGACCGCCGCCAAACCAAGCCCCTAGTCACCGCTGGGCTTGGCACTGCTCCCGTGGTGCCTGTTCACTTGCTGGGCTGCTTTTTGAGTCCTGTGCCCCCTTGCAGGCCTGAAGCTGCCCTCCCGGACATGGTCTCCCCCGCCAGAGTCAGAAGATGTCCCAAAGAACAACCACAGCAGGAGTGAGGAGGTCAGCAGCCAGTGTTGCAATTGCCCCAAAACAGACTCTCAGATCCAGAAGGAGGTGGAGGAGACTGCCTTCCGGAAGACCTTTGAGAACTACCTCCACAATGAAGTGTTTGTTTCCCGGTAAGAGAGATGTTGGGTATGCTTCCCTCTCCTCCTGGCTGAAAGGCTGGCTTAGGGTGTCTCTTGTGCAGGAGGAGGAATGGAAGAAGCTAGAATGTGAAAGCATAATGGTTAAGGAGCAGATACGGCTTAGCTCTGGGGATCACTTGTGCCCATGGAGAGTGGCAGGAAGTCGAGGGGCAACGAGACTGTCAGTGTGTGGGAACCTAGAGCCAGGGAGTGGCTGTGGCTCAGCCATGAAAGGACCTCGGAGAGCCACTGCCACTCGGAGGAGATGGTGGGTGGCCAGAGTGATCAATGACCTGGCTCTGTCTGGCATGTACAGGGGGTTGGACTAGATAGCCCTGGAGGTCCCTTCCAACTCTATGATTCCATGATTCTGTGTTCACACCTGCCTGTAAACCAAGGCCTGAGGTGAATGCAAGTTCACAAGGCCTCAGTAGGCTCTGTTCTGTCTCCAGCCAACGAGGAGGTCTTGAGTACTGCCTTGTCCAGGCAGGGGTGGAAGTTAACAGCGTTTAGTGTTCACACTGCTGGACCTGAGCCTCCGAAAGAGCCCCGCGCAAAGGCATTTAGACCAGGGCAGCTGGGGAGGGGCATGTTGTGGCACTTGGCCTTGCCGCCACTTGGTAGACCTTGTCGCCCAGAGCGGCGGTGTATCCATTACCCGGACCGTGTCTGGAGAGAGCTCAGAGATAAGGGGTGCTTTTCTGCAGCCAAAGCGCGGAAGTGCTGCCCCCATCTCCCCGGAGGTGGCTCTTGTTGTTCAGGGTTCGGGAGACGCCTGACCCAGTGGCGTTTTTGGCAGGCCCCTATCTTCAGTCCAGTTGCCGGTTCCGGGGGGGGGGGGGTAGGCTGCCAGGAAAACAGGGTGGATTTATCTAAATAAATCTGTCTCCTGCCTTCCTGCTAAATATTTTTATTTGTTTATTCATTTATTAACTTTATTTATAGTCTGCCTTTCTCACAGGGACTCGAGGCAGATTACTGCCTAGCCAGTAGCGTTGTCTGATCCACCTCTCAGGGCACCTGATTACAATGTCATGTATGCTGTGAATTCAGACGAGGGGAGGTGGGAACAGTGTTGCCCCTGAACACTCGCCGTCACCAGTGGCGAGAAAGCATTTTCTCCTGGTGATTGCCTCTTAAGGCAGTGGGATTTACTGCACTGTGCCTTCCCGAGCACCATAGTTGTCGCTGATTTTACTTTTCAGCCTGATGCCGTTCTGTGCCTCAGAGCAACTGCAGCTGCCTTTGGGGAGCCTTTCTCCTTCCCTTTCTATCCTGATATCTTCTCAGCCAAAAAAAGAGTCCGGAGGAGAAGCACATGTGTCGCTGTGGAAAGCCCCCCTTTTGCCCCTGCTTCCGTGCTGCCTAACAGGCAAGAATAGAGAGCTCTCTTTGAAAGACTGAAATCACGTTTGCTACTGATTTCTGCCAAAGCCCAGCAGCCAGGGGGCTTCAGTGATGTTCCAGTGCACAGGGATTAAGTCTGATGGATTCATGGGGCATGTCTCCAAGTAACGGCACAGAAAAAAACTGCCTTGTACCCAGTCAGGCAATTTTGCCAGCCTTCCCGCCCAGCATCGGGCACCTCAGAGGGTCTTCCCTGCCCTGAGCATGAACTCCCCCTCCCACCGCCACACGCACAGAGACATTTACTTCAGGGAACCTCATGTCAAAAAGAGGACTGTACTGTACAAACTCTTGCCACCACAAACCTATAATGTTATATACTAAAATATTATTTACTAAAATATTTGATATGTAACGTTATTTACTAAAATATTTATACTCCTGGCTCACAGTGGCGATAAAACCGCACAGAGCTCCTTGTTCTTGGAAAACTCGTCAGTCCTCTTCTTCTGGACAGGAATTTAAACAAAATGTCCTAACAGCACTTTTAATAGAAAATATTGATAAGATTAAGTACTATACAGTGTGCATATTTTGGGGTATAAACGAGACCCCATGTGAAAAGAGGCTATGAGTTGAGCCTCATATTTTGTAAAAGAAATTTCCTTGCAAGAGAATTTGAGCTTGTTTTAAAAGTTGCACATTTTCCGACCAAAAAGATTAACAATTTGAAAGGGCAAACTGGTCAAAGTTACAAATGAATCCCCACGTAAAAGTAAAAATTATTTCATGCCTTCAAGATAAGATTGAAGAAAGAAAGCCCTGAAGACAGCGAGTTTAATTCTTAATTACTAAGACAGTATAAGGCCTCATTGGGCTGTTCCTTTAATATGAGTTCGATATCCAGCAGTTTTCAGTTTCGGTTCCATGCCATAAAAAACTTCATCTTCCCTTTTCCCCATTTGAAGCTTCCAATTAAAGGGACAGGTCTTTCTTTTTCATCGGCAACTTTAGAGAGATCCCACACCACCCAACTAGACTGCCTGTCTGTGGGTGAAAAAGAAAATGCTGGAATGCCAGTTTTGTATACGACTTGTATTGTATCCCAAAGCACTGTAAGCAGGAGCAAGCAGGCTGATAGGCTCTTCCCTGCCAAACCATATAGAGTTTGCAATGGAGGGGCAGGGAGAGTTTTACTTATATTATGGGCCAAGTGCTACAGTTTGGAGGAGGAGGAAGGTGGAAGGAGGAGCTAGAACTGTTTAGATCGCTTCCAGTTTGGTTTCAGGCCTGCTTATGGGACTGAAACAGCCTTGAACACTCAGGTGGGTGACTTGCGCCAGGGAACGGGCAGAGGGAACGCGCCTCTTTGATTCTTCTCGGCAGCTTTTGATACCACTAATCATGGCATCCTTCTGGACGTCCTGTCTGGACTGAGAGGCGCTGTTCTGCGGTGGCTCCAATCCTACCTGGAGGGTAGGTTTCATAGGATCCTAGAACCACACAAAGTCACGAGGGGCCCTGCAGGCCATCTAGTCCAGCCCCCTGCTCAATGCAGGGCCAGTGTAGAGCATCCCTGACAGGTGTTTGTCCAGCCGCTGTTCAAAGGCAGCTGATTCCACTATTGCACAACTCTTGATGTAAAAAAGGATTACCTAAAATCCAGCCGGTACCTTCCCGCCCGTAATTTAAACCCATTCTTGGGAGTCCTGTCCTCTGCTGCCAACAGGAACAGCTCCCTACCCTCCTCTAAGTGACAGCCCTTCACTTCGTTTGGTGTAGTGGTTAAGTGCGCGGACTCTAATCTGGGAGAACCGGGTTTGATTCTCCCACTCCTCCACTTGCACCTGGCTGGATGACCTTGGACAAGCCGTAGTTCTGCCACAGCTGTTCTGGAAAAAGACCAGTTTCTGTCACTCAGCCCCACCTACCTCATGGGGTGTCTGTTGTGGGGAGGGGAAGAGAAAGGAAGTTGTAAGCCACTCTGAGACTCCTTTGGGGGGCGGAGTATAAATCCAATCTCCTCCTCCTCCTCCTCCTCCTCTTCTACTTAAAGTGAGCAATCATGTCCCCCTTCAACCTCCTCTTCTCCAGACTGAACATTGCCAAGTCCCTCAGCCTTTCTTCACAGGGCTTGGTCTCCAGGCCCTGATCATCTTCATCACTCTCCTTTGCGCCCACTCCATTCTGTCCACATCCTTTTTGAAGTGAGGCCTCCAGAACTGCACACAGTACTCCAAGTGCGGCCTGACCAATGCAGTGTAAAGCAGGACAGTCACATCTTGCGATTTGGATGTTAGGCCTCTATTGATACACCCCAAGATCACATTAGCCCTTTTTGTCACCGCATGACACTGGCTGCTCATATTATGGTAGGGTTGCCAAATGACCCCGGGGGGTGGGGAATCCCCCGCTTCGGAGCCCCGAGTTCCGCCCCGGCGGAATCGGGGCCCGGGGGGAACCCCGCCCCCGAAGCTGACGTTTGGGGCGTGGCTGAGCTCGTGGGGGGGGGACCATATGTTCCCCCCCCGAAGAGCCCGGGCACGCCCCCAACGTCAGCAATGTCTGACATCACTTCTGGTGACGTCGCGGTGGTGCGTGCGCGCTTTGCGCGCGCGCACACACACAGCCGGCTCCCGACCGGGACAGAGCCTCCCCCGCCGGTAAGGTTTCAGGATTTGGCAACCCTATATTATGGTCCACCTGTATCCACACACACTACTAAACAGAAGTGTTTCCCCCATCCAGTATGCGTGTTCCTCATTTTTGTTACCCAGATGTAGAACTCAGCACTTATCCCTGTTAAATTGCATCTTGTTCACATCCACCCCCCTTTCCCAGTGTGTTCAGATCTCATTGAATTCTATCTCTGTCTTCTGGTGAGTGGCTGCTCCTCCTAATTTGGGGTCATCTGCAAATCTAATGAGTAGCCCCTCCACACCCTCATCCAGATAAGTTATAAAAATATTGAAAAGTACCAGGCCTAGATCTGAGCCCTGTGTCACCCCACTGGACATCTCCTTCCATTCAGATGAAATGCCATTGACAACTACTCTCTGAGTGTGGTTCTCCAACCAGTTTTTTTTCCATCTTCTGGGCATGGAACAGGGGTCACCAGGGGTGTGTGTGTGTGGGGGGGTATTTATGAATTTCCTGCATTGTGCAGGGGGTTGAACTATATGACCCTGGAGGTCCCTTCCAACTCTATGATTCTTTGATTCAGCGTAGTGGGGAGGGTGGGGTATAAATGGAATTAAATAAATAAATAAATATCCACCTAACTGCCCTAGAGTCTAGTCCACAGTCCTCTAGCTTACCTATCAGAACATCATGGGGAACCTTGTCAAAAGCTTTACTGAAATCCAGGTAAACAACATCAACAGCATTCTTTCAATCCAGTAAGCTCGTCACTTGATCAAAGAAGGAAATGAGGTTGGTCTGCCAGGACCCGTTTGGGACAAATCCGTGCTGACTTCCCCAGATCACCAAGTTGTCCTTTAGGTGCTCACAGATCGATCCCTTTAAAATCTGCCCCAGTCTCTTCCCTGGGGCAGAGGTCAGACGGACTGGCCTGTAGTTTCCTGGGTCATCCCTCCTCCCTATTTTGAAAATTGGGATAACATCTGCCCTCCTCCAGTCTTGTGGCATGTCTCCTTCCTCCAAGAGGTCTGGAAGATGATGGACAAAGGCTCTGCAAGCTCATTAGAAAGTTCTTTGAGCACTCTTGGGTGCATACCATCTAGCCCTGGGGGATTTGTACTTATTCAGTGCAGCCAGGTGCTTCTCAACTACCTCTCTGTCCATGGCAACCAGCAGCCCAGACGCCGTGCCTTGCCTACTGCCATCTCTAGATGAGCCTGTTCTGTTTTTTTAAAAATAAGCAGACTGAGGTTTGACTTCCCTTTTGATGGGGCATCCTGTTAACGCCTGAACACTGAAGGTGACACGGTTGCGTTCAGTTGAACAGAGAACTAGGAACTTGGTAATAACCAAAGTCAAGTTGCAGATGCAGGTTATAAAGCTGTGTCTGATGCAGAGGAAGAGGATGAGTTTTGCTTCCTTTCCCATAACACCTTAGGGCCACCTGATGAAACTGATGAGCACTAGATTTGGGACATGCATTGCAGAACTGGCTTGTGGAATTTACTGCCACAGGGTGAGGTTATGGTCTCTGGCTTAGATGGCTCGAAGAAGAGGTTAGACAGATCCAGTAGAGGAGGAAGAGGAGAGTGAACCTTCCTGTTGAGTTTTACCTCTCAGTTCCAGTCTCTGGGATGGAACTGTGTCTTCCGTGCTCTTCTTCTGGACTCCTGGGACCCATCTGATGCTGCTCTAGCCTCAAGGAGGTCTTGTCCAGCACCAGAACCGCTCCTCTTGAGTCCTCCTCAGCTGCAGGGCTGAGCTTCCTCCAGGCCTTCCTTTGGCTTTTTGGCTCACAGGCTGCATGTCATCCTGGGCAGCAGCTAAAGCTGGACTCTCTGACACACGTGCACTATGGCAGAGTTTAACATTTTGATGGTGAATATTTCAGCTTTCCATCTAGTATTAGTCTGTTGAGGTAAACTTAAACATGGTACCTGGGTAAGAGTTGTGTTAATTTTGGGAGCCATCAGGCCATGGATCTCTTCCCTGTCCTTCATCTTGCTTGTTTCTTTAGATAACAACAACAAAACGCCTCAGCGGAACATCTGCACTTGGATAGGGTGGAGAAGACAGCCTGATGAAGAGGGGAGGGGAGGAGTTTGGTTCTTTGCTGTTGGGTTTTCTGTTTTTATTTCATTCTTGGCAAACTTTGAAAATCCGAACATGTCTGTAACTGCCTTCTGGGGAGCCAGACCTTTAGCCCACCCGCTGCAGCTGCCAGCAGCTCTTTGTGGCTTTGGGCGGGAGGAATTCTGTCTGTCTCCCACGACTCAGTTTGAGCCTGGGACCTTCTCCACTCACTCTTCCCATGTGCTGTTCTGTAGGCCAACCAGGAGGCGGAGAGATCTTGGCAGCATTGCCAACAGCACTGTGGTGGCACCAACCATCCTTCCCACGGCGAATGCATCCGTGGCCGCCCCCGAAGGCTCCCAGGAGGCACAGCCCTTTGAGACAGAGGTTTCGAAGGAGTTCTTGGTGATCTCGAACCTGCGGCACTTCGCAGGCTACCGGATTGAGATCCAGGCCTGTAACCGCAGGGCCCCCAAGGAATGCAGCGTGGCGGCTTACATCAGCACCAGAACCATGCCTGAAGGTGAGCAAACAGTGCCTCCCCTGCCCAACAGTGGGGCTGTGGCAGTCTGCCTGCCAGCAGCACTTGGCCGGCTCCGCAAGTGACTTTCTTGACTGTGTTTTGTCACTAGCCAAAGCAGATGACATAGTTGGGCCTGTGATCCACGAGCTGATTGACAAGAGCACCATCCACCTGCGGTGGCAGGAGCCCAAGGAGCCCAACGGCCTGATTCTGCTGTACGAAGTGAACTACGGGCACCCTGGTGATCCAGAGGTGGGAGCCGTTCCCGTCTTTCCCCCGCTACCCATTATCTTATTTCTAGTTGCCTTGTGTTTGGATGTAACATCCATGGGGAAGATACTATAATCCTACTAGATGGGAACAGAGAGAAAGAGAGAGAGAGTTCCTGGGTTTACCTGGTGCAGGTGGGGTTTGCCCTGCTGAGCCAAGTCCATTGCCCTCCTTTGGGTGAGCTGCAGCTCTGCCGCATTGGGCTCTGCTGTAGTTCCCTGGTGACTGCTTCAGGAGCTGTTTGCTGGCTTATTTTGGGCATGTGAAGGGTCAGCATGTTTCTTCTGTTGCTCTCCCATCCCTTGCCACCTCCAGGAACATCACTACTGCCTATCTCGGAAAAACTTTTCCAAAGATCAGGGATGCAGGCTACGGTCGCTAAAACCCGGCAATTACAGCGTGCGCGTCCGGGCCACCTCACTGGCTGGCAATGGATCGTGGACAGAGCCTACCTACTTCTACGTTCCAGATTATTGTAAGTTAACAAGCTTCCTTGAGGCATTTCTGTGTCAATCCAAAAGTGTGGGAAGATGGATAATTATTGTTACAGTCATCGACCAGTGTAGCTAAACAACAAATGATTTACAATATTTCCGTTATAAAATCAGCTATGATTCCATAAAAAATAATAAAAGGAAAAAGGAAAAATACATAATTTTCAGATAGTAAAATCCTATATATAAAATTAACATAGATTAATAGAAGACGACAACATAACTACTTCCCCAATGAAGAACGGATAGATTTTGCTGTTGAGCAGAGTTTAGCTGCCCTCTCTGCAGTGTGATGGCGTTTATCTGCTTGGAGGACAATAAGATAATATTTTTCTGTTCTTCCTGGGAATTTTCATAGAATAGGAAGAAGCAACTCATCGCAAAGATCTTTATAAAGAGGACAATACAGAAGGTGCCCTATCATTTCCAGTTCTTGACTACTGCAGGGGCAATTCTGTTCATAATAACCAGTGGTTTTTTTTATATCTCCCATTTTAACAACTCAGAAGGAGAACATTAAATTTGCACCTGAGAAAAAGCTAATCTTGTTTCTGGAGTTATAAGATTCCCCAAATAGTTTGCTGGCGCACCTTGTTTATACTCTGTATACCTCCAAAGGTGTGGAGGGAATTATTCCCCCCCCCCCCCCGTGTTTTGTGTATCCTCCACCCCCATCGAGGCAACGTTTACACACACACCCTGGGCCCTGTGGTGGGAAGGAAAGGAGGGGCCTGTCGGCAGTGCTGGAGCCATCAGGCAGGCTGAGGGAGGGGCTTTGGGGGCAACTCTGACTGTGCATTCTCTCTTTCTTGCTCCTCCCCAGTGAACCCTCCGACTAACCTTGTGGGAGTGATCGTTCCCGTCATTTTCACTTTCTTCTTCATTGGTGTTATCATAGGAACCTACATCTTCATCAAAAAGAGGTGAGTGGCTCAGAGTTAGCCTCAAGCATAAAACCAGCTCAGAGGAGGTCAGCTGGTTCACCTGCGTTTAAGGAAACTTATGCGGAGCGACTGTTTAGGGCGAGGGGAGAGGGCAGTGTTGCTTTCTGGACACTTGGCTTTCTTGAGCCAGCCAGTCACCTTATGCTTTTCCTCAGCAGTTATTTAAGTTTTCCCACTAGGGGTTGCCAGAAGTCAACCATGACTCCCAGGCATACACAGACACACACACACAAATACTCACCAGAAAGAAAGAAAACATCTTTAAATCTTTTTTGTATGAGCGAAAGATCCCCTCTGCCCACCCCAGGCATATCTCTGTGGCTGGTGCTTTCTGGATGGTTGTGTTTGAAAGAGTTGCTCTGCAGCGTAGAACAGACAGGCAAGAAATGTCTCTTTGTGTTTGTTTCCCTTGTTCCTTTCTAGGCAGAAAGAAGGACCAACAGGGCCGCTCTATGCATCCTCCAATCCAGAGTACCTCAGTGCCAGTGACGGTGAGAAACGGGGCTTTCTGGTACTTCCACAGGGAGATGGTTCTCCATGGAGCTCTCATGGCAGAGACACTCACAGGGACAACAGGTTTCCCTGAACTTCCCTTGCCTCCCCCCCCCACCTGCCCCCCAGGGCCATCATTTTCTCCTTGTGCCACCAGAGGGCTTTTTCTAGATATTTAAAAAATGGCTAGATTGCTGTAGCGCAGTAACTTAACCATCTGCTGCCTCAGAACTGCTGCTTTCATTTTTAAGGGGAAAGGGCCTGGATCCTGGGCCTGCATTGCACATGCTCTTGTCTCCATCCGTTGCAGAGGCAGTCCTCTGGTGCTGGACACTTCTACTTGCATAAGACCAGAAGGTCTTTCCAGCAGCCGAGGAGTACCCCTGGCACAAGAAGAGCATATGTGCTCCACAGAAGGGGACCACCACCTTTGCAACCGGTGAAGAGAAGGGCATATGGAACAAAAGTGCGGAATCCAAGCCTAGATCTCTGACCCTTTTCATTGCAGATTCACAGCACAAAGGGCTATGGACTGGTTTTAAAATGGAAGCTATTAGATTGTATCAAGGCTAACTTGTTGTATCATTTCTGCACTATAGCAATCTAGCAGTTGCTAATTTCGTTCTAAAGCCGGTGGGTGTGGCAGGAATGGTGACTGTTGGGGGCAGGGACTTCCCATCCATGTGGTGTGCAGGGGCCCTTGCAGGCTTTCCAAAAGGGTCATCTCAAACCAGGTCTAAGAAAGATCGCAACAAAGTGGTAAAAAAGGAATGGTATGGGGCAGGGGTTGTTTGGGGCCGGAGCGTGCCGGAGCACCACTCTGGCAGCCCAGGAGCAGGCACAAATGGCGGTGGTGGCAAGCCCTGCCCCTAGCTCCCCAACCTCGCGCTCCTTCTTTCTAGAGTACAATAGAAAGGTCGTGCCACCGCTGTGGTGCAACTCCATAGAGAAGAGGTTGAAACTTTAAACCCCTTCTCTCTTCGCTTCCCCCCCCCCCCCAGCCTGCCTTGGCAGGCCGGCGGGGGAAGGGAAGGGGAGGCTTTTGAAGATCCCCCCTTTTGCCTCCCCTTCAGACATAATTTCAGGTGATGTCAGGGTGTGTGGCATATGCTAATGTGCTATTGCGTTAATAGCCTATTAGGTATGCTAATGAGCTCCTGCAGCTCTTTTTCTACGAAATGACCCCTGGTTAGGGGGATGATGCTGTGTGGACACTCCCCTGCAAACCCCTTTCAGTTTGGATGCCAAACCAAAGCCAGCCCTTCTGTTGTTCAGGAGGCCATGAACCAGATTTTTGTGAGCAGTTAGAGAGCCTGGGCTTCCTCCCCAAGAGCAAGAGGATCCAGGGGTTTGGGAAATGCTTCCCGTCCAGCAGTGTCATCTCCGCAGCTTTCCTCTGCTTCCCCAGCCAATCCATCCAGTTCGGCCGCAGTCTTGACTTTGGCCAGCTCCCATGAGACCCTCAGATGCCCTCCCGGCATCCTTGGCTCCTTCGGCCTCCCGCTCGACAGGCTCTCCAGCTTTTCTGCTGGGCTTCCCACTCATCCCTGAGTGGTTTTCCATTTAGGGAACCACTTTGAGGCAGACTAAGCTTGGGGGAGGGGGGAGGAGTCCCAAGTGGGGAGCAGCTGAGGAAGGAGAGCTGTGAACAGAAGGGAGGAACGGAGAGCAGAAAGGGAGTCGTGCAAAACGGGGAGGGGAAGGGCCAGAGGAGGGTCCCAGAGGAGAGGAGGCAGGAGCCAAGAGCGGCCAGAAGGGCCTCGCAGCCCTAGAGTCAGCAGGGTGGGGCCAAGGGGGATGCTTGGAAAGTCTGGAAAGGAAGAGGTGGTGGGATTTGGTGTCGCCTGACTCACACGTGCACCTCTGAGACTCCCTGGAGTCTGCACATCCTTGAGACGGAAAGGCGGGGGGCTGGGAGAGGGGGAAGGTGGTACAAAGATCAGGGCGCTTCCTTCTCTGCTTTGGACTGCCGTAGCACTTTGGTGTGGGAGGAAGCGTTGTGCTGGCTGGATGTCCACCTTGTTCTGGCCAGGCCAGGGGTCCAGCTGGCCAAACTGCAGCCTCTGCTCCTGGCTGTGAGGTGGTTTGCTGGAGAGCGTCTTTTCCCCCTCCCTCCCTGATTGCAGTTTACGTCCCTGACGAGTGGGAAGTCCCCCGAGAGAAGATCTCTCTCCTGCAGGAGCTGGGCCAGGGCTCCTTTGGCATGGTGTACGAGGGGAACGCCAAGGACATTGTCAAGGGTGAGGCGGAGACCCGGGTGGCAGTGAAGACGGTGAACGAGTCCGCCAGCCTGCGGGAGCGGATCGAGTTCTTGAACGAGGCGTCAGTGATGAAGGGCTTCAGATGCCACCACGTGGTGAGGAAGGCCACTGCGCCTGGGCTGAGAGGAGGGGTGTGGCCCAGGAAAGCCTTGGGAGGGTCCAGCAAGCACTTCCTGGGTTGTTTCCCTGGGGCTCCGGGATTCACTCCCCTGGGGGACTCACCCGGCTCCTTCTCTCCTCTGCCTTTTCGCTGCTGGACAGCCCACCATCTGCGGCTTCTCTGCTTGTCATTGACCCAACCAGTGCTGCTCTGACCGGAGCGTGAGAAGGACTCAGTAGTTCTCGCTTGATAATGTGCAGTTTGGAAAATGCTTTGAGTGAGGGGTCACTCCTGGACACCCCCCAAAAAAAACCCAGAGGTTTGAGTGGAGCACTGATAGCAGGCCCTCTTTGGGTCAGAACTCAGACTGAGCCATTCTCTGTCTCCTGAGCCATCTCTAACTTGTGTCTGCAGCAGAAGCCTTGTCGGGTTGTGACTCTTCATGGCGGGAGTTGCGAGGAAAGGTGGGTGGGCTTCAGCTCCTTCTGCATCTTGAAATCTGACTCTCCCACTGCCCTTCTTTTGTCAGGTCTGCCTCCTGGGGGTGGTGTCCAAAGGGCAGCCCACCCTCGTCGTCATGGAGCTCATGGCCCACGGGGACCTGAAGAGCTATTTGAGGTCCTTGCGCCTTGATGCCGAGGTAACCATGTGGGCGTGATGGGTAGTGGGCAGCTGGGGGCAAGAAGAGGCAGGTCTCTGCTCCTCAGGGCCCTCCCTCCCTTTGTGGTGGGCAATCAATGTTCCCTCTAACCTCCACATTGTTGTGAATAGAAATTCTACCTTATGAGCAAAAAAAGCTAGCTAGCAGCATTAAAGTTGTGTAGCAAGACTACGATTGACTTTTGCGTAAATTATTTTTTAGGAGATTATTTCCATAATCTTGTCCAAATCTCAGAATGCTTTTAAACTAAATTTAAACTATATGTTAAGATTATTTTAAACATTATAAGAGAAAACAGAATCAAGGCAAATTTCATTACACAAAAAAGTTGTCCTCTACAGGGGTAGACCAGTCCTCCAGAGAACAAGTCTATCCACACCACCATATGAGTAGATCAGTCCTCTGGAGAACAGGTCTACCCACCCCTTTCCACTATATTGGTAGACCTGACCTTTGGAGAACAGGTCTACCCACCCCTTTCCACTATATTGGTAGACCTGACCTTTGGAGAACAGGTCTACCCCCCAAGTCAACTATATTGGTAGACCTGGCCTTGGACCATCGCCCTGCACTGACCCTTAGAAAACATATCAGCACTTGGGCAGGGGGGAACTCTTGCAGTCTTCTTTGTTTTTTTAGTGAAATATGACAACTAGCATTACAGGTCAAGTATAACAGAGATGGAACAATAACTGTCAAAACACTGCCCAACCTAGCAAACAGGAAGTTGCTTAAATGTTATCAACCTGCCCAAACTACTTACTTATTCGGCTATTTATATCCCACTTTTCCCCGTGACTCAAGGCAGGTTACAACTCATACTGAAAAGCAAAACTGAGGTGTGCAAAAAAAATGGTTTTCTTCTGGCTCAATTATAGCCCATGGGGACCATTATAGTCAATGGTTCCCATAAGCTATAACGGAGAATCAATCCAGGGGTATTTGGGACTCTGGAGGGGGGCCCGTTTTTTGAGGTAGAGGCACTAATTTTGCAGCACAGCTGCTAGTGCCTCTCCTTTTAAAAAAACCTCAAGTTTCAAAAAGATTGGATCAGGGGGTCCAGTTCTATGGGCCTCCGGAAATGCCCCCATTCTCCATTGTTTTCTATGGAAGTTTGGTTGTGGGCTGAAACAGAAATCCTCTGAGCTGGCCTCTGGACTGTTGTGCGCCAGGACCCCCTAGCGCAGCTTAGAGGGAACTGTGGTAGGCATACTTTTTTCCTGGGCTTTTCAGAACAACCCTGGCCGTCCACCACCTACGCTTCGGGAGATGATCCAGATGGCTGCAGAGATTGCTGACGGCATGGCTTACCTGAATGCCAAGAAGTTTGTCCACCGGGACCTGGCGGCCCGGAACTGCATGGTGGCAGAAGACTTCACAGTCAAAATTGGAGGTACTAGGCGACAGGATGGGGGTGGGGAAAACTTCACACTAGGTGTCCCCCTTCCCCAGTGGGTCCTGGATGACTGAGCAGTTGGCGCTGGGCAGAGTAGGAACATTGAGTCTGCAGAGGAAGGACTTCCCCACCCCAGCACTTTTCCAGATTTGGAGTTCCCAGAATCTCCCCAGCTTTCAGACAGATCTGGGGGGGGGGGGGGATCTTCATTCCCAGTGTCACTACCTGAGAGCGTAGCCGGCGCATCTTCAGTGACTTCAGTGACCTTCTCTGCCCTCAGACTTTGGCATGACCAGGGACATCTACGAGACGGACTACTACCGCAAAGGGGGGAAGGGCCTCCTGCCAGTGCGGTGGATGGCCCCGGAGTCCCTGAAGGATGGTGTCTTTACGGCTTGTTCTGACGTGTGGTAAGTGGAGCTCTGTCCTGGGAGCGCCTTGGGTGTGGTAGGGTGCCAGAGGAGGGCTTGGCCTGCCGTGGGGCTCCCTGCTTCTGACTCCGACTCTTCCACAGGTCCTTTGGGGTTGTCCTCTGGGAGATAAGCAGTTTGGCGGAGCAGCCTTATCAAGGCCTCTCCAATGAGCAAGTCCTGAAGTTTGTCATGGACGGCGGATGCCTCGAGAGGCCGGAAAACTGTGCCGAACGGCTGTAAGTCTCAGGAGCTTGTTGCGGAGTGGCAGAGAATCGGGCCCTAAATTCCATGCCAGGACAGCTGAACCAGGAAGCGGGTCCTGTCTTTTCCCCATCAATGAGTGGGGGTGGGGGAAATCCAACGTCCCTCCCGTCAGTGGGTCTTTCCCCCCACTCCAGTGAGAGCGACGGGGGGAGGGAGCGTACGCAGATGATGGAGGGGGGTGCTGGGTCTGATCCTGTAAGGGTGCTGCGCAGATGGAGTAATTTGACCTGGTGCAGAGAAACGTAGAAGCGGAGCTCTGGAAGGGACCTCCAGGATCACCAGTCCCCCCGCACCACGCAGGAAATTCACAGCTACCTCCCCGCCACACACTCCCCCAGCGAAACCCCCCTCCCGCTCTCTGTGCCCAGAGGAAGGCAGGAAACCTCCAGGATTCCCGAGCCAGTCGGGCCTGGAGAACGATTCCTTCCTGACTCCAAAGTGGTGATCAGCACTACCCTTGGCACACAAGGGTGGGCCACGAGAGCCGAACATCATCGGCCGCCCGTCCCTTCCCGCCCCTCACGATCTGCCTAAATTCACAGAATCTGCTTAAGATCCTCCGAAGGAGGAGAGCCCACCAGAGCCAAGGGCCAGGGTTAAAACTGTGGAGGGTTGGGTAGGAGGCAAGGCCGGCCCGACTGCCAGAGGCTGACCTGGCCGCGTGTGTGTTTCTTTGCGTCTGGTTCCAGCCACAGCCTCATGCAGATGTGCTGGCAGTACAACCCCAAGATGCGCCCCTCCTTCATCGAGATCATCGAGATGCTGAAGGACGACCTCCACCCGGCCTTCCAGGAGGTCTCCTTCTTCTACAGTGACGAGAACAAGCCCCCTGAGACAGAGGAGTTTGAGATGGACTTTGAGAACATGGAGAGCATTCCTCTCGACCCAGCCTCCTACACACAGCGGGACGAGGTCTCGGGGCGAGACGGTGGGCCCTCCGTGGGGCTCAAAGGGAACTATGAGGAACACATCCCTTACACTCACATGAACGGGGGCAAGAAGAACGGCCGCATCCTCCGCTCAAGCCCTTCCTAAGACTGGCGGCATCTCTTTTTCTCGCTCTCCCCCTGCCCCCGGGGTGGGGTGGGGGCCCTTTCTTTCCTTCACCAAACTCAGGACTTGCAGTGTTGCTGCCCCACCACCTACGAGACACACAGACTTGCTTTCTAGTCAAATTTTGAGTCACCCAGAAATTATGATTGTGGCGGGGGGGGGGGAGGTCTGCTTGTGTCCCTTTTTTTGTCAACTGGCTGTTGATGGACGCCTCTGTGAAGCACAAACTGACCCTGCCCGTGGCTGCCAACCCGCTCCGGTTTTGAGGCTGGGACTGACTGTCATGCAACGAGGAGGATGCTGAAGAGAAGGAAGAGCCTCAGACGGCCTCCCACCCCGGCCGTGAGGATTTCAGGTTCTTTTCAGAGTGTTCTCAGCCAGCTCCTCCCCCCCCCCCAGCCTTTCCTTCCGCCTGCCCCCTTTCTGAAGGGGTTCTCATCACTGGCGTCAGAAATGCGGAAGGATCTGCAAGACGTGTCCGGTGGGCATTTGCCCCCCTCCCCTGGAGCTGACCAACGGCTGCTGCTTTCCCTCTTGCCGGGTCGGGGTGCAGGCAGGCAGGCAGGCAGATGTGTTTCGAGTGTGTGTGTGTATGTGTGTGTGTGTGCGCATAGGTGTGAGGCAGCAGTGGGTGTCGCTGGGTCTTTTGTCACAAGCGTTCCACCAGCTTCCTTCTCCCCCCCCCCCGCCTGAATGAATCTCTACCCTGCATTCGGCGGCCAAAGGAGAGGCCGAATGATTTGGGATGTTGCCGGCGCTTGTGTCCAGGACTCAGTGGGGCCCCAGGAGCCCAGGCGACCTCTCCCCTTCCGCGCCCTCCCCAGCCAGGCCCTTGGGCTCCACTTGCGCAGCACTCACTGTCGTCTGACCGCGACCCATGGAAGCCTCCGCTGTGTCCCTCCTGTAACTTATTGATGCCTTTGACCTCTTGTTGGCTTTTCCCGAGGGGGGGGGAAGGGGCTTGGCCTCTCCACTGGTTTTGCCCCCCCAGCCCACGTGCCTCTTTGGCCTGCCGCCAGGGGCAAGAGAAGATCCTGCTCATGGGAGACAGCCGCTCCCCTCTTCTGTGCGGAGGAGAGTCTGAGGAGGGACGCATGACCCCTGCAGCCCCGCCCCCTCCCCCTCGTGAAGCTCGGCCTGCTCCCAGGAGGCCCATGCTGCCCAAGAGCCAGGCCCCTCAGACTTGTCTGGCTCAGAGCCCAAAGTGGGTCCTGTTGCGTCGGGGCACAGGTCCATCTCGCTGAGCCACATGGCCTGAAGGCACACCCAGCCATGGTGGGGAGGGGGGCGGGCAGGGAAGTCATTTAGCTCTTTAAGGTGAGTAACGTCCTTGGGCACAGCCGTCTAAACACCCGCCGTTTTTCTGAAGGGAGGCAGAGGGAAATGGCAAGTTTTTACTCCGGGTTTTGGAAAGCCTGGCCTTGCTTTGCAGCAGTCGGTGGGGGGGGAGTGAATCCAGAGCGTGTGACTCCCCTTTTCCTGCATAGGTTGCGTGTCCATATTTCCCTTGCCGTTTCGTCCCTCTGAGGGCTCTCCTCTCCGAACGGCGCACTTTTACTCGCTTCTTCCTAGCAATGTGTTTCTCCCCACAGCCTCATTGGAACATCCCCCCCCCCCAGCCACGTTTCAGTTGCTCTGCAACATAATAAGAGTGTTGTTCTGCAACATAATAGGGGGTCCGCCTCTCTGGGTGGGAAACGCCATCACCAGATTGCTTTTTTCCTGCCTATCTTCTAAATCAGCTCTTAAAAGCTTGTTTCCATTTAATGTGAATCATTGTGTTGAGAAATGGGGGGGAGGGGTCCCCAGGACTTTTCAGGCTGCGTAAAATGGCTTGATTTAAGCAAAAGCCAGAACTCGGTGGGGTGTGGCTGTCTCTGTCTTGTCCTCACCTTTGGGATCTCAGTGAGGATACATTGACGGTGATTTTTGCATTCCTTTAAGAATCGTTAAGCTTCAACTAAATTTGAATTTGGGGAGGGGTGGGGGAGGAATGGGTCTTGGCTGGGGGGAGGGATCCGGAAGGATCCGGTGTTCTAGAATGTGGGGTCCCGAGACAGCTGGTCTCGGGGAGGAGGGGTTACACAAGAGTAGTCCAGCACTGCCCAAATGAGCCCGTGTACCATGGAATGGAGCCGTCCAGCATGAGGTGAGCCTTGGGGGGTGGGGGGGCAGGCATTTCGTGGGATCTTGTGCCAAACCTCTTTTTCTTCAGGAGATTTTGAGAGTGTGGGGCTGGCGGAGAGGATGCATGGGCAGGCTTTTCTGGAAAGGCTCACAGAACTGCAGTGGGAGTTTCAGGCAGTCTGGGAATTCAATGGCTCTGTTCCGCTGGCCACGCTGCTCTTTCCCAAGGCAAGCGGTTCCATGGGAGGGCTCGTTGCAGGGAAAGCCCCTTCTGGCAGAACAGATGTGCAGGATCCAACCCAGCCCTCCCCTTACTCCTTAGGTTCTCTTCCCTTTCCCCAACAGTGTAGCTTTCTCTGCTCACCTGTCCGATATAGCACCAAGAACAGGCCCCCCCCCCCGCAAGAGCACTCACCCTGCAGAATGGGCCTGGGCCTTGGCTCACCCCAGCGCTCTGGTGACAGGGGCAGGGCTGCGGCTGACTTCTTCTTCCTGCTTCTGTAGTTTGGGCTGGTGGTGGGGTGGGGACATCGCCGCTCCTGAGAAGGTGCATGGCACCCCTTGTGGCATGCCTGGCCGAGGAGTTGAGTGTGCTCCCTTTGAGGGAGGCCGCTGTCTATGTGGCCCCATCGGCCCAGCCTTCAAGGCTCCCTGGTGGAAGGCCACGCCAGATTGCCTGTTGGAATGTGACTCTGAAGCCAGACCCTTGGAACTCCCTAGCCTGGGTGTCGCCGCCCCTGCAGCAGCAAGAGTTCCTCCAGCCTTGGGTCCTCTTGCCTGTGAGCCAAGAACTGCTGCCTTCGTGCGGGGAATCTGACAGGGGGGCTGTTTGGTGCACTCCGCAGCAGCGGCCACGCTGGCCTTTTCCAGGAGCCGGGGGAGGAGGAGGTGTTGCAAGTCAGTCTGGAGCCCGAGTTCAGTTCAGCTGTCCCTTTGCGATGGGCTTTTCCTGCCTGCTGACTGTGTGCAAACACGTCTTGGGTGATCATGTGTGAACTGCCACTGCAACGCTGCGTTTGTGCTGTTTCGCCTGCTCAGTCGTCCCGGAAACTGGCAACAGAGGAGCAGTCATCCTTCACAGAGTTCTGGGGGTTTTGGCTCCAGCCTTTCAAAACTCTTGTCGCCAGTGCTGGCTTTGGAATGCTTCATCTGGACCCTGCAGCATGAAGGGAGGCCAGCCGCTCCCAAGGGGCCCTGCTTCTGCCTGTGGCCTGGGACCGCTTGGCTGAGCGGGTGGGACTTTGCGCACCTGATCCGAAGGCCGCTCCCCAAGAGCTGCATTCTTTCCCCCCCTTCCCCCCCCCCCAATAAAAAGCCTGAAGCAGTTCTTAGAAGCAAGGCTGTTTTTTCCTCTGCCCCACCAATGTGAATCGTGCCACTGATGCACAGTTACTTGTGCTGAGTTTCATTTTCATAGGCCAATCAGTTGTCTTAAAGCCATCAGGCAGGCCCTTTTCTGGGAAGATCTGTACTCTAGAAAATGTGCCAATCTGAAAAGTCGGGCTCGCTTCCCCTGTCGGAAAGCGGTGCTTTGTTCAGAGAGCAGGTGAATAGTAGCCAAGGAGGACCCGCCAGCCGCAGCTGCCTTCTGGGGCCCCACTCACCTCGGGGGGGCCCTTGCTCCTCTGTGTCCACCTCAGGGCTCTGTGCGAGGGCAGACGGTCCCAGAACACAGAGTGTGCTTCTTCTTCTTCATCATCTTTGGCAAAGATCCCTCTCCCTTAATTTAAAAGGATCAAAATGTGCCATGGGGGGGAGGGAAGACTAAAACAGAAAATCCCCACTTGATTTATTTTTTCAGTGCTTTTCATATACAAGCCAAGCAGTGATGTGTACAGAGAGTATCTTTGGATATAAAGCAAAACCCTTTTTTTGCTGTGTGTAAAATATTGAATGATTAAACTGTTTATATTTTAAGAAATCTGAATAAATTATCCAGGAATATCTCTTGACTTGGGGGCCGGTCTCTCTTATTACGTCTGTTAACCGTGTCCACGTCCTTTCCCGAGCAAAGGGTAGGGAAGGATCCACAGCAGTTCCCAGCAGCAGGGCGTGTGAGTGCTGCAGACCCCTTTCCCGGCAGCTCTTTGGTAGTTAAAGTAAAGGTAAAGGTTCCCTTGCTCAAAAGCCAGTCGAATCCGACTCTAGGGTTGCGGTGCTCATCTCCGTTTCAAAGCCGAAGAGCCAGCGATGTCCGAAGACGTTTCCGTGGTCATGTGGCCGGCATGACTAAACCCCAAGGCGCACGGAACGCTGTTACCTTCCCACCGAAGTGGTACCTATTTATCTACTTGCAATTTCTTGCGTTCGAACTGCTAGGTTGGCAGGAGCTGGAACTAGAGACGGGAGCTCACTCCGTCTTGCGGCACCCGGGTCTCGAACTGCTGAACTACTGACCTTCCACAGCCTGCAGTTCAGCGTCTTAACCACTTGAGCCACCGTTGGGCAGGCGCAAATAGGCTTTTGGGGTGTCCTGGGTGTCATCCAACCTCACCACCCTCAGAGGAAAGGCAGAGATGGGCTGCAGGTCCCCGGTTTCTCCCCCTCCCCACCAGGAAGTTCTCCCGGCTAACCTTGCGGTCAGGAATTTGAGCAGGCTCATCCGCTCTGTAGTGGAGGACGGGGTTCCACTTTCCCGGCTCAGCAGGCTGATCCCGCAGATCTGTTCTGCTTCTTGGCACTTTCCTTGGACAGAAGGGACCCTTCCTTCCATCCGGGAAAGGCTCCTTCCCCTGTAGGAGAGTGCCACTGCCGGTACAAAGAGCTACGGGATCCAATCCAGTGCTTAACCAACACCTTGGCAGGGGGTTGGGCTGTGTCACAAGGAAGTGGAGGCCTCCAAAAAAAAACACCCTGAACTCTTATCTCCTGTGTATCCAGGTATCTTTTGAGGCAGTGTCTGGCCTCTGATGCCCTTGGAACGGCAGCCCCATGACCCCACCAGACTGGATAAACAGCAGCTTCCAGAGTTTCCAGCAGTTTGGGGCAATCTGGGAGCTGATATGCAGGAAAGAGAATATTGGGGGGAGGGGAGTCCAGCCTAGCAGGGCTGAGAAGGGAAGGCTCCGTTCTTGAGAATGAGAGCCACGGTTTGGACTTGCCATCCCAAGCAGCAGGTCAGCCTGCTTTTGTGACCGAAGTCAACCGACTGCCCCAAGGACCGAACTGCACAGCCCCGGGGGGTGGGGGGGGGGAGATGGCAGTGCTGGTGGGTTCTCTTGGAGTTAACCTTGTCTGCTTACCACGGCCAAGGCAGCTGGGGCCATGGGGACCTAGAGCTCCCCCACCACCACCCTTGGAGCGTGAGGCGCTCTGGCCAAGCCTTGCGTCACCTTTCTGGGGGCTGTTTCTCTGCTGCTCTTCTGAGCCAGGGCTTTGCGTGATTTGTTTATTTAGGGGCTTCATTTATAGTCTGCCTTGACAGTTGAGATTCAAGGCTGATTGCAGAGTCAGAAAACAGAACAATACAAAAAGGCCAGGGTAATACAGACAACAAACAGTTCAATAAAACTGGGTTACAAAAATTAGAGGACAATGAAATGAAAGCAGTTTAATGCATCTAATAAACAATGCAATATTTTTTGAAAACTGCCTAATGTTTCTTCACGAGCACTAAAACCACACCTCTGCTCCCTTTATAAGAAGTGTTCTTCTGAACAATACCATTTTCGTGCTGCCTAATTCCCTTCATAAAAGGTATTAACCAAAACCTTGACTTGAACCTGGCAACTATTTGGTAACCAGTGGAGCCACCACACAGAGAATGGGTGTATTCTGCGTGGCTGTGCCCAGCAGTTGACAGTAGTTGAGCCTGTGGCATTTTGTATCAGCAGCACAGAGGTCTTATTTTTTGTGATCCATGAAACAGCGATCCCGGGGACTGAGCATGGGAGGGGCCTTCTGCAGGAAAGGAGGACGTTCTACCCAGGTATCCTGGCCGCTCTTGACACGCAGAGAGGAGGGGGGGGTGGCCCACAGACCAGTCAAGCCAGTCATATTCCAGAGAGGCAGCCATGACAGTCTGTGGCAGCAAAATAAACTGGCAGCACCTTCACGGCTAGCCAACCACCAGAACAAAGTTTGAGTCCAAGGGCAGCAAATACACACAGAAGCTTCTACCCAGAACTCAACTGTATTGGTCTTAAAGGTGGTGCCGCTGGACTCATAAGAACATAAGAGAAGCCAGTGTTGGATCAGGCCAGTGGCCCATCCAGTCCAACACTGTGTCACACAGTGGCCAGAAATACCAGTGCCATCAGGAGGTCCACCAGTGGGGCCAGGACATTAGAAGACCTCCCACTGTTGACCCCCCCCCCCAGCACCAAGAATACAGAGCATCACTTGCCCCGGAGTCCCTATCTATACCTTGTGGCTAATAGCCACTGATGGACCTCTGCTCCATATGCTTATCTAATTCCCTTTTGAAGCTGTCCGGTGGGATCTTGTGGGACATGAAGGGGCAGCTGGAGTCCTGCGCAGATCCAAGAAGAGGCAAGGCTTCTGTGTACAGCAGGGGGCTGTCTGCAGGCTGACACACACAGGAGTGAGGGGAGGAGTGTGAAAACATAAGAGAAGCCGTGCCGGATCAGGCCAGTGGCCCATCCAGCCCAACAATCTGTGTCACAGAGTGGCCAAAACCCAGGGGCCATCAGGAGGTCCACCAGCGGGGCCAGTGTTGCAGGTTTGCCTTCCTGGAATCTTTCTCCAGGATCAGCAGACTGCCCGCAAACACCTACTTACTGGTCTGATGCAAATCACACACACGCCCCTCACACACACACATACAAGAAGTAAACTTTTAGACAATGTGCTTTTGACAAGGCGTTCCTGTGCATGAATTTTCCGCACATCCCCCGAGGCACAAGCCCACTGGACTGCTCTGGCTGAAAAGGGGGGGGTGTCTGCTGTCAGCTTCTGCCCCAGAGAACAGCCTGATCCTCTGCATCCCTTCCCAGACAGCTGCTTGGCACCAGACCTGTTCTTGGCGCCTTGTTCTGCCTCCCTCTCTCCCCTGCACCAGAGACATCGCAGACACCCTTGCCTGCCTGAAAGGAAAAGTGGCTTGGCCGGCCGGTCAGTAGCCAAGCGGAAGCGGCTGCTCTGTCCCTTTTCGCAGCACCTGCCCGCGAGTCTCCGCTCTTCTCGAGACCTGTATGCAGCAAGCTTGTTTTCTGGAATCTGGCCGCTGGTTCCTCCTTATCAAACCGTTTTAAAATTTTCCTTTCACTCGGGTTTGGAAGGGCACAAAAGTCCAGGGTTTCCATCCACACAGCAAGGATTTTCCATTTCCCCGGCATTGCCGCTGCCAGTGCAGAGGCATTTGCACTGACACTTTCCGCATTTATTTTATTTTTATTTATTTGATTTATTTGATTTTTATCCCGCCCTCCCACCTGCGCCAACTCCGATATGGGAAACTTCTATCAAGCTCAGAAAGATCTGGAGCCCCCCCCCCCCCCCCCAAACCGGCGCCGGGAGTGCGCAGGAACTCCACCATGCATGCTCAGAGGGCGGGGCTCCAGTATCCCGCCAGTTCTCTTCTGACCACTGTGCTGATCGGTCAATCTGCTTCGGTCTGGGAACTTCTTTTACGTGGGAAAGTTCTCTTTAGTTTTCTCTCTCTTCCTAACTCAGCTCTTTGTCCCTTTTTATTTTTCTTCGCTAAAAACAACAACAAAAAATAGTTTTCTTCTGTTTTTTCTCCAGCTTTTGTCGGACCCTTCCCCCGCAAACTTTTCCAATCGGTTTTGCCCTCTCATCTATGGCAAATCACTGGGGGGGGGGGGGGGGGGTTAAGCATTGCACTCAGTGCGGGTACAAGCTTGCTCCACCAGACGGTCACACCTTGTGCCTCCTCTGTCTCCGTGAAGCACATAGAACAGATACTTGTGTTCGCTGCGTGAAGTTTTCCAACCAGACCCGGAAAAACAGCGGCCAGGCTTCAAGCAGCCCTCCTGGAATCATCTTCTGGCTCAACGGGCACACGTTCTGGCTATGCTGGCACGACTTCTGCGGGTGTCATCTCTCGTCACAGCCCTCCAGATTCAAAGACTTCTAGGGCTGATGTCCACAATGACAGGGGTACTTCCCTTAGCGAGGCTTTGCATGTGTCCCCTTCAACTCTGGTTTGTCAGGACATTCAAGCCTACCGAGCACTCACAGACAAAATGCCTTCTATTGCCGACCAATGTGAAAGATGTTCTCCATTGGTGGGAATATGTTCCCAACCTTGTGACGGGCCCCTTTCCTTCCGCCGACACCTACAGTTACTGTCATCATGGATGCATCCCCGTGGGGTTGGGGGACGCATCTGAATGGACGTGTACAGTGGGAACCCGGAGTACAGAACTCCCACATCAATTTTCTGGAGCTACTGGCAATCAAGTATGCCCTTCGCTCCTTCTTACCGATGGTTGTGGGAAAGACAGTGGCGATTCTAACAGACAACACAACCGCCCTCACCTATGTAAACAGACAAGGAGGCACTGTGTCGCGCAGCCTTTGTTCCCTGACCCCTGGCTCTATGGGACTGGCGTCTCCTTCACACAATTTGGATGTCAGCAACCCACCTTCTGGGCATTCAGAACATTCAAGCGGACACTCTCAGCAGAGGCAGTGTGCAACTGCACGAATGGGAACTAAATTGGAGATCTCTCTGGCCAATTTTTCAATGATGGGGAATCCTCAAGTGAACGTTTTTGTGACTCGACTGAACTCCAAATGTGCCCAGTTTTGCGGCGGGGGGGGGGAATGGACCCTCTCTCTTTGGGGAATGAGCTTTTAATCCCCTGGACAGGGAAGTCACTGTATCTTTTCCCACCAATTCGGCTTCTTTTTTTTTTGGTAAACAAATTTTTATTATTTTCCATACAAGTTTTACATTTAACCATTTCCAATTTTCCATTGTTCACCCATACCCAGTTCCTCCCCTCCCTCCTGTGGCTTCCCACAATGTTTCCCCCTTACCCTCCACATTACTATATATCATCAATTATATCATTTTTCTTATCATTACAGATTTAGGATAACATCATTTAACCTAATATTGATCTAAACACATTAAATTTTGTTTCACATCCCAGTTCTTCTCCAGATAAATTTTAAAGTCATTCCATTCTTCAAAAAATACCTCATCTTCTTTGCCATTCAATTTTTTTGTAATTTTGTCCATTTCAGCCATGAACAGAACTTTTTGTATCCAATCTTCAATCTCTGGTACTTTCTCTGTTTTCCAAAATTGTGCAAACAACATTCTCGCAGTTGTTATTAAGTACCAAAGTAAAGTCTTTTTAGTCGTATTCACTTCATCTATTTTCAAACCCAAAAGCAGAATTTCGGGTGCTTTTTTAAAAGAGCATTTCAATATTTTTTGCATTTCATTGTGGACTTTTGTCCAGAAGTCTACAGCTTTTTCACAAGTCCACCACATATGATAAAATGAGCCCTCATGACTCTTGCATTTCCAACATTTGTTTGACATATTCTGGTTCATATTTGCAATTTTCTTCGGAGTCATGTACCCCCTGTACATCATTTTAAAACAGTTCTCTCTGACATTGGTACAAGTCGATATCTTAATAGAGTTTTTCCACAAATATTCCCAAGTTTCAATAGTCACTTCCCTATTCATATTTATTGCCCACTTTAACATTTGCTCTTTAACAATTTCATCTTCAGTATACCATTTCAACAGCAGTTTATACATTTTAGAGATATTTTTTCCCTCTCTACTTCCCCAAATATTTTCCATTTCATTTTTTTCTTCTCTAAAACCATAATTTTTCTTATCTGATCTAAAGAGATCATAAATCTGCACATATTTCAACCATTCATATTCATACTGAATTTCATTCTGCTTTTTCATTACCCATTCTGTTCCCTCTTTTTTAATTAAGTCTCTATATGGCAACCAATCCTTGTCTTGCTGTCTTGAGTACGATGTTAGTACTTCTACTGGCACAATCCACAATGGTCTTACATCCCTAAAATATTTTTTATATCTTATCCATACCACAAACAATGCTTTTCTTACCAAGTGAAGTTTAAAAAAGCTATCCATTTTTATCTTATCATACCATAAATATGCATGCCAACCAAACCTACAATCATGTCCCTCCAACCCCAATAGTTTATCATTCTCAATTGTTCCACCCAGGTTAGACAGACCGCTTCATAATATAGTCTAAGATTTGGTAGCTGCAGTCCTCCTCTTTCTTTCGCATCACAGAGTATTTTCATTTTGATTCTCGGTTTCTTGCCTGCCCAAACAAACTTTGATAACTCTTGTTGCCATTTAATCAACAAATCTGTTTTGTTTAATATTGGTATGCCACCAATTCGGCTTCTTACGAGGGTGCTGAATAAGGTTTTGTGGCAGAAGCTGGACTGTATCCTTGTAACCCCTTGCTGGCCGCATCAACCATGGTTCTCACTGCTCCTTCGGCTCTCCCAACAGAGTGTTTCTACATTTTCCATTGTCACGCAATCTACTTCTGATGTCAGGGGGTCACGTTCTGCACCACAGTGTCCCTCACCTCAAATTAACAGCCTGGAGGATACACGGGGAGCTTTTTCAGAGAGAGTAGCAACTGTCCTCCTCAATAGTAGAAAATCTTCTACTCACGCCTCCTACTCTTACAAATGGTGTAAATTCCTCCACTTTCTCCAACCATGAGGGTGACCCCATGATGGTAGGTCTACCATGCATTTTTTACTTTCTTTTATCTCTTGCCGATGCGGGCCTTAGTCACTCTTCGCTCAGGGTTTACCTAGCAGTCATCTTGGCTTTTCACCAGACGGTAGACAATACAACTGTTTTTTTTCACCTGACTCTGAACGGTTTTTGAGGGATTTATATATCTTTACCCTCCAATTAAGCCACCAGCACTGATTTGGGATATCCCACTAGTTCTCCACAGACTTTCCTGTAAGCCTTTTGAGCCCATGGCAACATGCGAATTGCGCTTATTATCGTGGAAGACTGCGTTCTTGGTGGCTATTACATCTGCTTGCAGAGTAAGTGACCTAGTGACGTTCAGGCATGATGCTCCCTATCTCACCTTTTTAGCAGAAGTGTAATCTTGTCGCCAGACATTTCCTTCCTACCTAAAGTGGTCTCGGAATTTCATCTACCAAAAAAAAATAAAATTTTTTTGCCTGATTTATATCCATGTTCTAACACTGAGGAGCTGCGGTGGCTCAAGTGGTTAAGACGCTGAACTGCAGGCTGTGGAAGGTCGGTAGTTCAGCAGTTCGATACCCGGGGTGCCACATGACGGAGTGAGCTCCCGTCCCTAGTTCCAGCTCCTGCCAACCTAGCAGTTCGCAAGCAAGAAATTGCAAGTAGATAAATAGGTACCACTTCGGTGGGAAAGTAACAGCGTTCCGTGCGCCTTGGTGTTTAGTCATGCTGGCCACATGACCACGGAAACGTCTTCGGACAGCGCTGGCTCTTCGGCTTTGAAGCGGAGATGAGCACCGCAACCCTAGAGTCGGACTCGACTGGCTTTCGAGCAAGGGAACCTTTACCTTTTTACCTAACACTGATGTTGAGCACTTATGGCACACTCTCGATGTAAAGAGGGCACTCTTATTCTGTTTGGATAGGACAAGTAAAGTCCACAAGGACTCACACCTTTTTGTATCCTGTGCTCCAAATTCCTGTGGTGCCAAGATCTCTGCTCAGAGACTATCTAAATGAATTGCTGAGACCATTCATTTTTGCTACCTTTTGGAGAAGAGACCTCTGCCCGTCGCACCTAGAGCTCATTCTACATGGGCAGTGTCCGCTTCTACAGCTTTCCTTAGAGGAGTGCCGCTACAGGATATTTGTCAATCAGCTTCCTGGGCAACTCTGAACACTTTCATCAGACATTATGCCTTGGATGTCCGTGTGCAACTGCATTCCCGCCTGGGACATTCCGTACTTCAGTCCATGGTCTCCTGAGATACTGCCAGCCCCAGTGTTCCCTCTAAGCTGAGTTAGTGTGAGCTAGCTCACAGTTTTTTAGCCTCCAGCTCACACATTTTTGTCTTGGATGGCTCCAGAGCACATTAATTTATGTAGTAGCCAAATCGCTCGCTCACAGCTTTAATGCCAGTAGCTCACAAAGTAGAATTTTTGCTCACAAGACTCCACAGCTTAGAGGGAGCATTGGCCAGCACCCTCCTCCAGGGTAGGCCTTAGCTCGCTACTCTCCCATAGGTGTGATGCATAGAGACCGCAACAAAGATAAACAGGTTGCTTACCTGTAACTGATGATCTTTGAGTGGTCATCTATGCATTCACACCACCCGCCCTCCTTCCCCACTGCTGTCAGCCTTCCTCATTTGTTTTTTCTTGGCGGTTGCAGTGGTCAGAAGGCACTGGCAGGATACTGGAGCCCGCCCTCTGAACATGCGTGGTGGAGTTCCTGCACGTACTTGGGGAGGGGCTCCAGATCTTTCTGAGCTTAAAGTTTCCTGAATCGGAGTCGGTTCAGGCGCCTTACCCATAGGTGTGAATGCCTAGATGACCACTTGAAGATTATCAGTTACAGGTAAGCAACCTGTTTATTTCCCCTGCATTTTTTCCCTCCTCTTCACTGTTGGAGGGACTTTTCAGGCTTTCAAAAAAAATCTGTAATTAAGCTGCAATCCATTGCAACAATCTACTAGTTCCCAGTTGCATTAAAAAAGGGAAAAAACGAAGTCTCTAGCCTTTCCCTTGTAGAGTTATAAGGATAAAGGTGTATCTTAGCAACAATTTTTAAAACAGAACGTTACAAGGGCGCAATGCTACAGCAATCTAGCAACTCCTGATTATTATTATTTTTTTAAAGCCTGAAATAAAGCCCTCCAGTGGAATGGGGGCAGGGGCCAGTGTGGTGCCAGTGTGGGTGGCACCCTCCTCGTGGTGGGGAATGGCACTTCTTTGACTATCATCTTTCCAAGGAGATCATGTCAAACCAGAACTGAGAGAGATCCCACCAAAGCAGAGGAAAGCCTGGAAAGTACATGATTAGGACACAGGGTTGTGTGGATACCACCCCCCCCCCCAGGTTCCTATTTGGGTGCCAAACCAGAGCAAAACCTCCATGTGGAAACATCCCAGATTGGTTTATTCCCCCCACCCACCCACCAACACATACAAAGGTCGGCTTGCCAAATCTAGTCTGTATGATCTGTTTTGTTGTAAAATAGCCAGGTCCGGGGGGAAGGGAGACAGAAGTGGGTGATGAGTGAGCACGTTAGGCTGGGGGGGGGTGTGTGTGCCCTGATCCTGCTGCTGGCCCGGCATGTGGCAGCGCAGGTGCCGAAGCAGCCGTTCCCGACGGTCCTCCTCCCCTCTGGCTCCAACTTCCCTCCATCAGCTGATGCTCTCCTCCTGCTGCGTCCTCCTCCGCTCCCTCTCCCAGCCAGGGCCTCAGAGGAGCTGGCTGGCTGGCTGTCTGGCACTCCCAGGCGGCTCCCATGGCCGACTCGCTCCTCAACCATTCCTGGCCGTCCTTCTCCCGGCGATGGATGAAGAGATGGTCCTTCAAGCGAGGTGAGCCCCCCCCCGGGGGGCCTGGGCAGGGAGGAGGCTGGACTGGGAGGGCAGCCCCCCTGGGGAGGAGGGCAGAGGCAGCCCTGCTGTGTGCTGGAGCAGGTGGCCGGGAGGGAGACCCAGCCGGCGTAAATATTTGGCTCTGCTCTTCCTTCCTGCTCTGGAGCGGCGGCGGGCCTGGCTCGGCGGCAGCCGCCTTGATCTCCGGAAAGCCCAGCTTGTGCCCTGCAGGGGAGGACACGGCCAGGGAGGGCCACGGCTGCCTCTGGCCTGGGGAGATAAGTTGCCCTTTTTGGTTTGGGGTACAAAGTCTTAAGTGGGGCCTTGTAGGCTTCCCGCTGCCCCAGTGACGTCCGTGTTGGGGGCACCTCCTCCCCTCTCCTGGGGTTTCCTTCCTAAACAGGCCTGGAAGTTGCACCCCCTGCCTGCTCCCAACTGGGTTACTTTCCTGCCCGTGCGGAGAGGCCTCGGTGAGCCCGTGCCGAATGGGTGCCCTCTGTTTGGGACCTCTGTTTGCGGGTGTAACTCTGAGGGGGAGACAGGCGCTTCTGGGACTGACCCGAGCCACTCAGTCGTCCGCCCCCCAGAGGGATCCTGGTCCAGCCCGTCCTGAGCGTGCAGCTGGGTTCGCTGACCCCTGCGGCCTGTTTGGCTGGGGAAGGCCACCGGGGTGGCTTCTCTCCATAGCGACGGGAGACCCCACCCCTCCTCATGGCCCAAGGGGGGAAAGGGAAGGATTCCCAGTTTGTTCAGATCTTTTCTGTCGCGCCTCTCCTGCCAGGGCCCGTCACTCGTAGCTCCTTGCAGTGTCACGAGGACTGGTTTGGCCCGAAGGAGAGAAGCCCCTGCCCTCGGCTTCCCCGTGCACGGGTCCCCCGCCCAGGAGACGAGGCCATCCCCCGCCAGGCATAGCCTTTTATGGTCCCTGTCGGGGAGTCTGCTGGGCAACAGCAAGCCAGACTCTGCTTCGTGGCACAGAGCCAGCCGGGCTTCCTGGGGACCCACGGGTGGGCGCCGTCTGCCCACGGCAAGGGGCCGGGGGTGCCATCGCCCTGGTGGGGGTCTCTTGGTCCTTCCGTTGCACCACCTGACTCCCCCTTGCAGCCAATGGTGTGTCCTGGCTGAAGCACTCCCCTGTTGGGGGTTCCCTGGTTGGGCACCCTCCCCTCAGGATGTTTGGGGCAGGACCAGCCTCCAGCAGTTCAGAGCCTCATCTTGTCCAGGATGGGCAAGGGGCTCTGCAGCAGGACTGGGGCAGTGCAAAGGGTGAGGGAGGGTCTCCTCTGGGACTCCTCTGTGGACTCTGACATCTGTCTCTCTTCTTCTTCTTGGGTATTCTGCAGTGTGAAAACCAAAGCAGGGGCTGGGTAACAAGCCCTGGGGGCACTGCTTTACAAGGCCGATCCCAAGAGGAACCTCTTAAATCTGCAGTCTGTACGATGCCCACCTTGAGAGAGGGACATGCCCAAGGCCAAACAATGGGGTCTGTGGCAAAGACAGGAGTGGCTCCCTGCTTTCCCCAGGTCAGAGGCCCTGTCTGCCTGTCCCGAACGAAGGAGGGGGCTTTTAAGTGTTCTACTACAGCAAACGGTATCAAAATCCACTTTGGTTGTCTTTCGGCATGTTCAAATAACGGAATTAAACAGAGGCCCTTTTCTGTAACCCTTTTTAGGGGGGAGTGGAAAAGAGGGAGGGGGATGTAAGCACCGCATCCACTTGGGTGGATGCTACGCTTCAGTTGTTTCCAGACTTCCGCAGTCCTGATGCGTCGTTTCTTGAAAGTCCTGTTTTGTTGACGTGTATTGATTCTGTGTAACCAGGCTTGAGTCCCTGTGAGAAAGGCGGACTGTAAATAACATGCATGCATAACATTGGTGATCTGATTAAAATATTAAGTACTCCAATCCGAAATTGCAGTGTAGGAGCCAAGTGCGACAGGAGAAAGGAAATGGGTAAAACGTGCCTCCCTTCAGCAAGCTTAAGATCTAGGCCTCTTTCATTGCAACGATATGCCTTTCCCTTTATATAGCTGCAATGAAAGGGGATAGAGACTTACTTCTTACAAAATGATAGCTGGGTATTTGGAGAATCTGTTACACGGATCGTTCTAATGATAATAAATTACCTGTTAGAAGAAAACCTGAATCCCCCAGTGGCAGGATGAGGAAATGTCAGTTGCAGTGTAAGGAGGAAGGTCTGCTGTGTAGGGTGGCCAACAGACTGGAGGGGGGGGGGAATGTCCTGACCCTTTAACAGAAAATGAGCTGCTATTTACCCAAGGATGTCATTGAGTTCCGTGCCATGAAAAGCTTCAGCTTCCCATCTCCACACCCTAAACCTCTGCTAAAGGGACGGAACAGTTTTGCTCCGGGTGGTTAGCAGCCCTGCGGCTGTCTCAGTGGGACTGGGAGAAGGGGAAACCAGACTTCCCCACCCATAGGGCAGCAGCCCAGGCTTTGCTACGATTTTCCCCAAAGCTCTGCAGTACAGCCAGCTGAGGAAAGATTAGAGAAAAGCCAGGGGATCCCCAGAGGGTGCCTCAATGCCCCATGATGCTGTGGGGAAGCAGGGGGGGAAATACGTTTCCCAACAGTGTTGAACCCAAAGCCAGTAACCCATGTGGAAATGGCCTGCACAGCAGGGGAGGAAAGCCGCAAATTCTGCAGTCGATGTCGATGAGGAAGATTAGCCTCTCTCTCTCACACACACACCCCGTTTCTTCAGGTGTGTGAACCAGGCCTGAGGTGAGCCTGAGAGAATTTCAGACGGCCGATATGTTCCGTTTCAGGAACTGTTCACTAGCAGTTTCTGTACTGACATTTCAGACAGAACCGTTTCAGTAACGGTTCCCTAACGGAATATATTGACCCTTTCAGACCAAACGTTCCTGTCCCGTTAGGGAAGCGTTCCTGAGCCGTTTTACCTGCAAACTGCTTTCAAGTGGTCTTCAATTTTCTATACTGTTCCTGAAGTGCTACGGGGTGCTGTGTAAAATGCCCCCATAGCTCTTCCTCCGATGACAAGGTTTTCCTGCCCTTTTTCGTCCACGCGGGTATCTCCGTCTTTTTTTTAAACGTTCTTTTAAGAGCGCTATAGCACTATAACACAACACCAAAACAGCACAATAGCGACCCCATTGGAATGCCTGGACCACTGAGATACATGAGATCACTACATCTGGGGAGAACAGGGGTTTCAATGGAGTATAATGCCATGGAGTCCTCCTTCCACAGCATTCGCTATATGCCTGGGACCTGATATCTGTAGGCAGGAGGTAAGTCGTAACTCTGCAATGCTCCCTCTAAGCTGTGGAGTCCTGTGAGCAAAAATTCCACTTTGTGAGCTATTTGCATTAGAATTGTGAGCAAGTTATTTGGCTACTGCATAAATTAATTTGCTCTGGAGCCCTTCTTCCTGAGCTAAGACAAAAACGTGTGAGCCAGAGGCTAAAAAACTGAGCCAGCTCACACTAACTCAGCTTAGAGGGAACACTGGCTGAAAGGTCTCCCCTGGAGGCATGGCATCCCAAAATGCTGGCCATCAAAAGGAGGATGCTGTTTGCAAGCCAGGAAGGAGCTAGTGTTTAAAAGAAAATGCTCTCAAACTGTGCGTTCCCAAGCTTCCACTCCTATTTTCAAATCCCCCAATCTCATGTATCTCAATGGAGTCCAGATATTCCAATGGGGTTGCTATTGTGCTGTTTTGGTGTGGTGTTATAGCGCTATAGCGCTCTTAAAAGAATGGTTTTTTTAAGAAAAACAACACGAAGATCGCCCACGCGGGTGAAATAGGGCAGGAAAACAAAGCGGCGCAGTCTGAAATGCCAAACTGCTTCAGAGACGGCTCCTTACCGGTAGGGAAAAGGCTGTGTGAAATGGCCGCCCCTGTACCAGTTTACTCCAAGACGGTACAATAACGGCTTTAAAAGGGTAATCTGAAATTCCCCCATGTCAAACGCTGATTTCTTGGCCACCAGGGAGAGCCATGAAGCGACAAAGCCAGTCAATGTGTCAGCTCTCTGGGCCTCCGGGAGGTCACCACGGAAACAAGTTGTGTGTTTTGCTTGATGGGAGGATACTCCATTTTGCCAGCATACCCCAGCCCTAGAGCCTGAGGCCCAGCAGGGAGCTTCCAGCATCAGCCCTCTTCCTTGTGGGGTCAGAGGAGGCTAGCATGCTCTCTCGCTCTCTCCTTGCCTTGCTGCCGAGGACTCAGAGGCCCGGAGTCTTGGACTCTCCCTCCCTCCAGCGCCCCCCCCCCCCGGTTTTCTGCCCCTGCTCCATTTGTGCTTCTCCACGGTGCTACCACCGGGGACTGGCTTTTCCACCACCGAGCAGCCCAGACAAGCCAGGAGTCTGGAGTGGGAGGGGGGGTGGCACCGTCCTCCTCCCCGAGGCCTGTGCATTGCCTAAAATGGTCTCTCTGGCTGGACTTGACAGCCCCGGGCTCTGTCTCCCTGTCGAGGCCCCTCCGGCTCCCAGCCTGTTTCCCGGGGCCTGATTTATCTGGGGTGGAGATCCCAGCCCCGCCTGAGGAGGGGGAGAGGCACAGAGATGTCCGGGGGGTGGGCAGCTCCGCCTCAACCCCCTCCCGGGGGCCCTTTGACCGCCTGCCCCTACCCACAGAAGGGAGCC
Source organism: Gekko japonicus (assembly GCF_001447785.1). NCBI lineage: Eukaryota > Metazoa > Chordata > Lepidosauria > Squamata > Gekkonidae > Gekko > Gekko japonicus. The sequence goes on from NW_015174859.1 coordinate 78,111, forward strand.
CTCCTCTGGGCACTCTGCGGGAGCCTTCCCTCTCACCCCCCTCACCCCCTCTTTGGGCCGAGCTACGCAACATGCCCGACAGGTTGCTGGTAGGGAACAGGGTTGCCAACATCCAGGTGGCACCTGGAGATCTCCCACTATTGCACTGGATCTCCAGACGACAGAGATCCGTTCCCCTGGAGAGCCTGGCTGATTTGGAGTAGGGACGCCAGCCTCCAGGTGGGGCCTGGGGACCCCCCAGGATTACAGCTCACCTCCAGACGACAGAGATCCGTTCACCTGGAGAAAATGGATGCTTTGGAGGAGGGACTCTTGGGTATTAAACCCCAATGCCCCAATCCTCCCCAAGCACCACCCTCAAATCTCCAGCAGTTTCACAGCCCAAATCTGGCAACCCTAGTAAGGAGGTCAGCCTCCAGGTGGGACCTGGGGATCCCCTGGAATGACACAGCACACCTCCAGACTGCAGAGATCAGTTCCCCCTGGAGAAAATGGGTGCTCTGGAGGGGGGGCTCTGTGGCAGTGTATCCCGGCACTGAGGTCCCTGTCCTCCCCAGGCTCCACCCCTAAATCTCCAGGAATTTTCCATCCCGGATCTGGCGACCCTAATAGGGATGCCAACCTCCAGGTGGGACCTGGGGATCCCCTGGAATGACAGCTCATCTCCAGACTACAAAAATCCGCACACCAGTCTGGTAGTCAGATGTCTGTTGGGGAGTGCTGCGTGAGGAAGGCGAAGGAGCTCTTTTGGTCTCCCTCCTTCCTCTGCTTCTATTTGTTTGCATTATTTCAAATATCTTTATGCCCCTTTTCCACCCAGTCGGGGTCCCCGATGCAGCAAACTTTAAAGATGTTAAAACATTTGAACAATTTTAAAAACACGTTTAAAACGATGGCATAATGGAATTAAAAACCCGTAAGCGAACGATAGCAGGACCAGGAAGGGGCCCCCAGAAACCTTTTGGGGAGATCCCAAACAAAACAAAAGAGTCTTCACCCTGCTGACGAAAGACACCAGTAGAGGGAGTCCCAAAGTTCTGGTGCCCCGACTGAGAAAGCCCTTTCTTGAACTGCCACCCATCCAGCCTCAGGCGGCCGGGGCAATTGGAGCAGGGCCGCCTCCAGGAACGATCAGAGTGGGATGGGTAGGTTCATAGGGGAGAAGGCGGTGCGTAAGGTATGGTGGTCCTAGGCCAGACAGTGCTTTAAAGGTCCATGCCAGCACGCCTTGGATTTTGCCAGCGGAAAGAGAGGTGGCAGCAGGGGGCAGCTTTCTGCCCGTTTCCTCTGGCTCCACCCCCCCCTCCTCTGGTGAAAGCAGAGCGGGAACAAGACTGGAAGTTCATTCTCCCTCCTCACAGAGCTGTTTAAGGTGTACAACTGACTGTGAGTCCAGTTGCGCACCCGTGACCGGGCGTGTATCAGGCGTGTTGTGCAGCTTGGCCTGAAGACAGGCGACGAAGGGAGGCAAGAGGTACCTGGCTTTCGGGCATAGTGTGTAGTGTAGTTATGCCCTTGCCTTTGCGGCATCATTGTCATCCAGAGAATCGCATGCAACTTGCCAGATGAGCAGACACACACTGCTCCCCATGAGGCTGCTGGAAAGAAAGCAAAGGGGGCTACTAATTCGTCTACAAGGCTCAGTCACTTAGATGGGCTTTGTAAGACCAGAGCTAGGGAAATTGCATTGCAAGACCTGAGCAGCTCCATAACAGGTGAGGATGTAAAGTAAGGATGGCCTGGGTGTTTTTAAGTTTGGCTCTTGTCGTAAGCTGAGGCAAAGGGCACTGGGCTCTTGGGGGACCCTTGAGGCCCATTTCGTGTGGCCTACTTGATCGTGCCTGCTTCTTCTGGCTCACGTCCACTTAGAGTCTTAGACCTTCTGGTGGAACTCTTGCTTCTCTCCCTCGCAGGGTCAGAGTGCAAGCCGCCCGCACGAGGGTTTACCAGCAGCACCGGCGCCGTTCCTGCTTCCAGCTGCAGCAACCCGGATGCTCGGTCTCCATCCTTGATTGCTGAGGATGACGTCTTCTTTGGCAGCATGGCGGAGGAAAGGGTAGGTGAGCGATGTAAGGGGTTGGCTGACAGGTTGATCGGAACCCTTTCTGACTGCTGCCCAGACACAGGTTTACCACCTCAGGCTAGGCCGGGGCTCCCCAAACTTTTACAGACTCTGAGCCCTTTCGCAATTTGGATACAGTGTGACGGGCGCAGCCCCCAAAATGGCTGCTGTGGGAGGCGAAGCCAGTCAAGAAATGGCTGCCACAGCTTCCCTTCCGTCGCATAGTGAAGATCCTTGCGCTGCACGGCCAGTCAGATCTCAAGCGGCCAATCGGAAGCCTGGCTGGGCAAAAGCCCCGCCTACCTTCCAAAAGCACCAGGAAAGGCGTCGGCAGACAACCTGGTACCCACAGACACCACACTGGGGACACCTCGGATGGGAGGGAGGCTGGACCCTGCTCTCGGTGTTGCAGGAGGCCTTTCATGCCACCCAGCTTGGTCAGCACTGTGGTTACCAACACCCAGGTGGGGCCTGGAGATCTCCAGGAGTTACAAATGATCTGCAGACTGGAGAGACCAGTTCCCCTGGAGGCGATGGCAGCTTAGGAGGCTGGGCTGTATGGAGGATCCCCTGCCTGCTGAGCTCCCCTCCCCTCCCCAGGCATGGGCCCCTAACCGCCAGGAACTTCCCAAGCTGGAGTCGGCAAAAAACAACAACCCAGCACCCAAGGGGGGGTAAAGGTTTAGGACCAGACGGAAGACTTGTCATGTTGCTCCTGTGTTCAAGGGACGGTCCTGCCCCTCCGTCCTGCCCTTGGGGGCTGTAGCTCAGCAGCAGAGAGAGATCAGAGGCTCCCAAATTAGAGGCAGCATCCTCTGGTCTCAGATGCTGGTTGGGAAGACCCTGGAGAGCTACTGCCCGTCAGAAGAGGGCCTGGCTCCGCCGTGCAAGGAAGACGTTTGTATTTTTCATGGTGTGGCTTTGTGTGAGACGACTGGTTGTGCGGTCTCTTGTGTGACACTGTGGGTGCCACACGTAGCCCCAAACAGTCCCATCTTTTGCAGGGGCTTCTCCCTGTCCTGCCCGAGGGGGAGGCCTCAGCACCCCCCACCCCACCCCACCCCCAGCTGTGTCTGCAGCTGATCTAGGACTGGCGTTTGAGCACCTCAGATCTGGCTGGGAAAGTGGACCTGAATCAGAAGAGCTTTTGATTTTAGGGCGTTTCTCTTCAGCTTTCAGCATGTTAACAGGGAACCAACGTGGCGGGGTAGTCAAGAGCGATGGACTCTAATCTGGAAAAACAGGTTCAGTCCCATCCTCCTCCACCTGAAGCCACGCTGGGTCAGTCACAGCTCTCTCAGCCCCCCCCCCCAAATAAGCCTAGCTTGCTGCCTAACGCTAAAAAAGAGCTAGAGCTTTAGGCTGCCAGACAATCCTAGGATCTCCTGCCTATAACATAAGAACATAAGAGACGCCAATGTTGGATCAGGCCAAAGGCCCATCCAGTCCAACACTCTATGTCACACAGTGGCCAGAAATACCAGTGCCATCAGGAGGTCCAGCAGTGGGGCCAGGACACTAGAAGCCCTCCCACTGTTGACCCCCCCCCCAAGCACCAAGAAGACAGAGCATCACTTGCCCCAGAGCCCCTAATAGCCACTGATGGACCTCTGCTCCATATGCTTATCTAATTCCCTTTTGAAGCCGTCCATGCTTGTAGCCGCCACCACTTCCTGTGGCAGTGAATTCCATGTGTTAATCACTCTTTGGGTGAAGAAGTACTTCCTTTTATCCATTCTAACCCGACCGCTCAGCAGTTTCATGGAGTGCCCACGAGTTCTTCTCTTGTGAGAAAGGGAGAAAAGTACCTCTTTCTCTACCTGCTCTTTCCCATGCATAATTTTATAAACCTCGATCATGTCACCCCTCAGTCGTCGTTTCTCCAAGCTAAAGAACCCTAAGCACTTTAACCTTTCCTCATAGGGAAAGTGTTCCAACCCTTTTATCATTCAAGTTACCCTTTTCTGCACTTTTTCCAAAGCTATAATATCCTTTTTAAGGTGTGGTGACCAGAACTGCACACAGTATTCCAAATGAGGTCGCACCATTGATTTATATAGGGGCATTATGATATTGGCTGATCTGTTTTAACACACAATGCCATAGGATAACTTTTCCCCCTTGCATGTAACATCAGTCTCGACAGTGGATATGAAAAGATAAGGGGCTGCCCTGCACAGAGACTAGGTCAGACCCTTAGTTCACCTCGTTCAGCCCTGTCTACTCGGACTGGCCCTCCAGGCTGTCAAGAACAGCCAAGGCCTTTCTGGGCCTCTAAGATCCTTTTAACTAGAGATCGAACCCAGAGCTTTCTGCGTGGCAAGCCTGTGCTCTCTGTTCCTGCGAGGGAGTCTCCCTGGCCCCAAAGGCAGGGATTGCTTCCAGCCACTGAGACCCATTTCCCACAGCCGCTGCTCTGCGCTTGCTCCTTTCTTTGCTCCGATGGTCCGTGTCAGTTTCCCACTCGAAGCCGCGCGGCCGCATTTTGACAAGCAGCTTCGCCCGATTTCCCCTGCGGTATTTGAGATCTTGTTTTTTGAGGATTACGAAAGGCGGTCAGCAGGGCTCCCCATCCTGGCGGTCCCGCCTAGCAAAGGTCCCTCTGGTTCTGGACTAGAGATGTAAAATTTCTGGAAATTTTGAAGCTCGGAAAAAAACCTGGTTTTCCCCCAGTTTTTTTCGGGGGAAACAAAAATTGAAAAAAATGCTACATTAGCATTTCTTTTGTCTTTTCTAGATTGAAAGTCATTCTGTTACTTTAGGAACATAAAATATGACTATGGACATTTTTACTTGGCATGAAATTATCACAACTAGCATATTAAAAATATAGTGTATCCAAACAATTATTACAAACAGAATACCCACCCACATGCAAAAACAAAACTGAAACCTTTTTATTTTCTTGACAATAGCACCTCCTAAAGGAAGAACTGCATCTTGTTCTTGCATTGGAGAGTTCAATTTGTAACCTAGGACTTGCTTGTCCTCAGTGCACAGAAATTAGATCAATCTGATACCATATATATATATATTAGAAATGATTTGGAAAATATTTGAACACCTTGTCTTAAAAATATTTTATTCATCATGTTAAAATAAAACATTCCATGATCAATTTCTTTTTTCAATTTTTCGGGAAAAAAACCAAAAAGGTTTCAGGAAAAAAGCGGAAAAAAAAAAGTTTTTTTTCTGGGCCTTCACATCTCTATTCTGGACACGGGATTCTGAGGCACCTGTAACCCACACCTTCTTTGGCAGGAGGACGCCTCTTCTCCCGAAGCAGAGCCGGGCCTGGCCCACCCCCACAGCAGCACGGAGGATCTCCTCTCCCTGGACTCGGCCCTCCAGGGCTCAGAGTATTACAAGGATCTCGGTCTTTCTGGGCCCGCAGAGGCTGGTGGCGTGGCTGCTGCGACATCGCTGCCTCCCGAAGGGGCACTGCCTGTGGCTCCGGGCTTGTGGCCACTGACGGAAAGGCCCAGGGGCTGGGTGGAGATGCCGCCCGACATCCCCAGATCCTCTTCGGGCTTGGAGAAGACTTGCCACTACCTGGACGAGGACTGCGCCTGCTCGTGCAGCTCTGGGCACCAGAGGGGCTTCGTCCAAGAGGAATCAGAGTCGCGGAAGGGGGAGGGATCTTTCCTGGCACTGCCTGGATCTCCGTCCGCCTCACGAAGGCACAGCTGGGAAAGTCCCGTGTGTCCCACGGAGGCCCAGCACGGGTGAGTCTGGAGGAGGGTGGGGAGCAGAAAGCGGATTCTGCTGGGGTTTGTCGGGCAATGAGAGAACTCTGCTCATGGTGTCGAGGGGGAGCCCAGCCTCAAATTCTCTTGCAGGAAAAGTGTGCCAAGAACCGAAGCCAGGGCTGGCCTGTCCTGTCAAGCTGCCATAGCTGCCGCTCCATGACCCAACGGTGTCCTGCACGCACCTGTTGCCAACCTCCGGGTGGGGCCTGGAGATCTCCTGGAATTACAACTGATCTCCAGGTGACAGAGATGGCTCCCCTGGAGAAAATGGCTACTCTGGAGGGCGGACGCCGAGGCATTATACCCCAGGCTGAGGTCCCTCTCCTCCCCATCCCCCCCCTGGCTCTTCCCAGACCTGGCAACCCTACGGCATGCCGGAAGGGCCTCACCCCAATACAGGACATCGCTGTGGGCCCTTTGGTACTGCCAAGGCAGACCGATGGCCAGCCTCCGGGTGCGGCCTGGGGATTCTCCTGGGATGACAGCTGACCTCCAGGCGACATAGACCAGTTCCCCCCGAAAGGGTGAAAGGTGGGCTCCACGATGGCACTATGCCCCATAGAAGTCCCTCCCTCCCCAACCTCCCCAGGCTCTACCCCCAAATCTCCAGGAATTTCCCAACCCGGAGCTGGCAACCCGCCTCGTCAGCTGCTGGTGTTCCTGGATGTTCCGACAGCATGAAGCTGCTGGCCTGCCCCGCAGGTCCTCCTCTGGGCGACTGGCTTGCCTGACCTCCATCTCCTCCATCAAAGCAGCCCGGGGTTGAGCAGGCGAAGGACAGGTGGTGTTTTGTCAGCCTTGCCCTGGGCAGGAGGGGACTCAGCCAGCCATCTCAGGGGACTGCTTTCCCCCTGGTGAGTCCAGCGCTCCCAGGGCTTCCTCTCCTGACAAGGCTATTGGCAAACTCTCAGGAGCCACCGGCTGGCTTCCAGAGAACAGCCTTCAAGGGCAGGGGGGGGGAGGGGAGGGGGGGAGTGTTGACAGGATTTATAAGACCTCAGAGTGTGGAGTGGGGGCTGTCCCTTTTAGGAGGGCATATGGCTCCAGCAACTCTGGACAAGCGATATTGATTTTGCTGCTTGGCCAGGAGAGGGACTATTTTTAACTCTGCCCTCCTTATAAGGGGAGGGGGGGGGGGGGGGGGGGCAGGACTCTCTCTGCCTGGGATCCTGGCAGGTTTTTTTCTCTCCTGCAAATGGGACTGCCTCTCAGCCCTGCAGCCACTCTGCATGCAGCAAAGACCTGGACCTTTCCCGCACACCCGAGTCGCTCCAGATTTTCTTGGGAGTTGATCCACGAGCTTTGGAATCCGTTTGGGCAGGGATCTTCTGCACCTCTGCCTCCCCGTGTATTTTTTACAGTTGTGGAGTCAGTTCACTTTCTTCCGCAAGTGGCTTAAATAACGAAGATCTTCAAAGGAGGGTGCTGTTGTCACTGGTGGTATCACAGCATCCCCCTTTAAAAACAACAACTGCCCCATCGATGTATCACTATAGTGTTGTAGTGATAGTTTAAACAGGTTCTCTGAATTCCTGGTTTTCATTGAAAAAGAAAAGCAAGTCTCTAGCTTCTTCCCTTGTGGAGATGCACAGACAAAAGATGTATCCCCACGAAGGAAGGGGATAAAGACTTTTTTAAATGGAAGCTGGGGAATTCAGGGAATCTGCTTAAACGATCACTGCAACATTGCAGCGATATATCGATTTTTGTTGTTGTTGTTGTTCAGTTAGGGCCATTTTAAAAAATCCTGAAATCACTACTCTTGAAGGCCGGGGGCAGAAGGAGGGGTTTAATGCTGACAACAGTCCAATAATTGAAAAATGGGCTAATGGTGGGTGGAACAAAAATATATATACTTATGCACTAGAAAAGAGCTGAGTCAAAAGAGGCTTCCAGAAAAACATTGGGGTAAAAACGGTTTCAAAAGAGCTGGGGGGAAAAATAGGGCTTAAACCACCACCCACCACCCCCCAGTGAAAACTAAAGGCATAAAAACGTATGCAGAAACCAGAGATAAACTGAAGCAGCACGTGGAGAAGCCCCTAGGCAGGCCTGACTGTTTCTTCCTCCTGCCTGTCTTAGAATCAGCCATTCGGTGCCCGCCTGTGTCAGGCTGGTGCCAGGAACAAGCTGCTTTAATACCTCAGGGTCCCCAGCGTGGTGCGCCATGGCGCCCACTGCTGACACCTTTCCTGTCTCCTACCAGGTGTTTTTAAGTGGGTGGGGTCAGGTGGAGCTTCTGATGGGGGCGCTGGATATTCGATTGGCTGTGCAGGTTTTTAAGAATAGCTCCAGGACCTCAACTGTGTGAGTGGAGGTCAGCTGTGGCAGCCACTGGCAGCCACCATTTTGTGGCTGCAAGCACTACCCTGTATCAGAACCCCAGAAGTGCCCACAGGCTCAAAAAGGTTGGGGACCCCTGTACTATGTGGTGTGCCCCACAGATGCCAACCCTGAAACTTGGGGGCGGGTATACGAATATATGAAGCTGCCTTATAGGGCATCAGGCCAGTGTTCAGCGGTCTTGGTCTCCTCGGACTGGCAGCTGCTCTGCAGGTTCTCAGGAAGAGAAAGAAAGACCTCTCCCTAAAGAAGGCCCTTTAAAGTGGAGATGCTGCCAGGGATTTAACTTGGGGCCTTCTGCATGCCAAGAAGATGCTCTGCTACTCACCTACAGCCTTTCTCCTAAAGACAAGGTCTCAGCAGCTGCTTTGCATTGGGGTTCAATTCCTCCTCCAAAAGTCCAAAAAATCCTTGAGGATAAACCAATTAAAGCTCTGTTGCTTGTATCCCCATCTTCTTGCAGTCCAAGGGACCATTTTTTTGGGTTGGGGGGGTTAGACTGCTTTTACTCAGATCTTTTTCTGGAAGCCAATTCTGAATTGCCTTTTTCTTCAACTCTAATGTTTCTGTTAGTTTTCTTTGTCCCATCCATCCTACCCAAGGTCAGTGATAGGACTGTTGACACTGTCAAACCACTCCCTCCCCTCCCCCCCACAAGATGAGTGGCTTCATTTTTAATTTTTAAAAATTGCACTAAAATGTCGATATATCGATATACTCCTGTAGTGGTAAGTCATGCAGGTACCGTGATTTCCCAACTGTTAATTTGAAAAAAAATGAGATATAAGGGGAGAGGGCTAGAGACTTACTTTCTTCAAAATGAAAGATGTGAACTCAGGGGACCTGCCTGACCAATCATTACAACAGTATATCCCTATATCAACATTTTAGTGCTTTTTAAAAAATGTAGCCTTGAAACTGATATATCGATATACACACACAAAAAAGGGTTGTAGTAGAAAAGAGCAACAGTCTAGTAGTAGCTTAAAGACTAACAAAACTTGTGGCAGGGGATGAGCTTCTGTGAGTCACTGCTCACTTCTCTTTTCTACTGCTACTGACTAACATGGCTACCCATCTTGACCTATCTGAAAAGGGGTGTGTGTGCTATGATGCCACCAATGACACCAACAATGACTACAGCACCCTCCCTTGAAAATCCTGATTATTTATGTGCAAAAGAAAATAAACAGACTCAATAGCTGTGAAAATGCAGAGGGAGGCTGTCGGGAGCCAGGCCGGGAACAGCCCAAGGCATGCTGTCAGAACACAGAGTGAGTAAGGCAAGGACACCGACTCAAGTAGTGTAGTCAAAGTCAAGTCCAAGGTCATGCACAGAGTTGAGCCATCAGCAGTCTAGTCCAAGGGTCAGTCCATACAACAAGGTCTGAGAGTCCAAGAGTTACTCACAAGCAAGTTTAGGAGCAAGACAAAGTCTGAAGAGTCACAGGATCAAGGCAGATGCAATGCCCTGGCCACCAAGTCAGAGGGATTTCAACTTGCTCCTTCCATGCCTAACAGACTCCCTTTTTATAGCTTAAGAGCCATGCTTGCAGCCAGCTGCTCGGGGGTAATCCTGCAACCCCTCAAGCAGCTGGCATTGGGCCAGGAGGCATGCACTTTGTCGTCTCTCCTGTAGCTCTGCTCTTAGCCTCTGTCTCTGGCGCTCTAAGGGCGTGGGTGATACTGGAGGGCTGGAAACGATCAACTGGGTTTCACCTGTTGCATGAGGGCTGTGAGGTTTCGGTGACTCTGCCCCAGCTGTTGGCTGTGAACCCTGACAATCCTGCAGCTCACCTTCCTGCTTGCCGACTTCTGCTGACTCAGAGCTGGCTACACAGGGCTCCTCTTCTCCTGAGGAGTCTTCACTCTCACTGAGCCCTGGCTGACCCATGACAGAGGGGAGACAGGTGGAAGAACCCTGCCTGAACCGATACCAATGCTTGTGGATCGACTGCCAGGAAAATCAGGAGTAATTCCAGCATGTGGAAAAGCCCTGAATTAGGTTCCAAAATGTGGAGTTTTAAGAATGTGGAGGGGGATGAGATGTGGGCAGGGGTCATTTCATAGAAAAAGAGGTGCAGGAGCTCATTAGCATAACTCATTAGCATAACTCATTTGCATATGCCACACCCCCTGACATCACCGGAAGTGTGTCAGAAGGCAACACCCACCGCTCAGGCTCCACTGGACTGTTTTGGATTGCTAGCTATTGGGGTAGGGGACGTGCAGATCTGTCCTCACAGAGGAGGGAGAGCTTGTACCTGAATAAAACTTGATCTTAAAGGTGCCACTGGACTGTTTTGGGCTGGGGGGCAGCTCTGCAGCTTACCTGGCTGCTTCTTGCTCTAACTGAGGGCTGCTGGGAGCAGGGGGTGGGGCTTGTTGCATGTGCCCACCCCCTGGGCTCTTTATTGCCGGAGCTCCGCTCCTGTGTGCTCCTGCAGGAAATGACCCCTGGATGTGGGGAACGGAGGCCATGCCCTTTCAGCTATGGAAATTTCCACACAGATGCTAATTCTCCTCTGCCACAATCTTGAGTATCACCCAGGCACAATCCACAGGCTGTGACAATCAGCCACGAGGTCTAGAAACTTGACATTCCCTTAGCTTTGAAAGGGTACCGGGCTGCCAAATTCCGTACTCGGTGCTGGAAGCACTGAGCAACCCAGTAGGGCTTCCCTGAAGGCCTTGCTCCGGATGTGGTTTGATCGATGGCTGATCTGATCCATTCCCCAGATTAAGCTTGGATACCTCAGAGGCAGAGAAGGGGGACGAGGCGAAGAGCCACCTGCGTTCAGCCCCGCACTTGCTCCAGGCCAGGCCGGCCGCTTGGACCGGCAGCTCAGTCATCCAAGTGGAGCTGGGGCCCTTGGGCCTGGACCTTCGCTTTCAACGGGAGCCCGGTGACATGGTGAGTTTGGGCTGAGCAGATCTGAGCATGCTGCTTTGTGGAGGGGGGGGAGCCCTTCACTCAGCAGGGCAGCCTCTTTCCTTCGGTGCCCTGCCTATGTGTCCCGACAGATGAGGGGGCTCATGGCGTGGGGGTGGTGCTCCCTGACGCGATGGACTCCACCACCATGACGGAAGGCTCTGGGGCCTCAGGGGAGCCTCTGCCCCCCAGGACATGAGGGAGAAAGCCGCTGGCTGGGTGGGAGCTGTGGTCGAGTGTCTAAAGAGAAAGGAAGGGGTTCTGTCTGGGGCAATCGCATGCTAGCTTGACCCACCGGCCTAAAAGATTTGGTAGAACTGTAGGCCAAATGGGGGCGTCCCGTCACCTCTTTCCCCGTGGAGATTTCCCCCCTCTTGGAACGCGAGAAAATCTGGCTGCCCTCCAAGCTGCGTGGGGGAAGGCCAGAGAGAGGAGCACGCTGAAGGACTGGTCCCCCTCCTCCCTCCCTCCTCTCCTTTCAGGGTTTTGGCAGCAGTGGGAAGTGGCTGAGGGCCACGTCTGTCCCGTCTCCCTGTGGCAGCGCCCCCTCTCCGCCAACCCGCCAAAGCGCAGAGGCCTCGCTCGCAGTCATTCGAGGTTGGTGAACTTTTCACGGGCTTTGAGCACTTCTGCAGGCACCGAGGCAGGCAGCCCTGCTGGGGACAGCGACATCTGGCTGTGGCCTGCTGTGCTTTTCCTCAGGGGCCCACAGGCAAGAGGGTGTCGGGTTCTGTATGGTGGAGCTGATATATAAGGCTCTTGTTGTTCATGGAGCTTTACAGAAAAGCGGACCCTGGCCGAGATGGCCCAGGCGAGCCTGATCTTGTCAGAGCTCGGAAGCTAAGCAAGGGTCTGTTCTGGTTAGTACTTGGAGGGGAGACCCCCAAGGAAGTCCGGGGTTGCTACACTACCTCTGAGCGTCTCTTGCTTTGAAAACCCCACGGGGTCACCCTAAGGCAGCTGCGGCTGGATCCACTTTCTACCATCAGGAAAGCAAATTCTACCCGGCAGGTTTTCACAGCACTGTGATGAGAGAAGTTGCCCGTAGCAACATTCTCTCTTTGGCGTACTTCTGAAAGGTCTAAAAACCCACTTTGGGCCTGGTAATCTTAACTGCAGGTTTAGCAATGCTACATTTCTGGATATTTGAAGCCATCGGTGGGGGGGGGGGGGAGGAAACATCCCTCCCATATAAAGAACTGAAAATTGGAGACACAATTTAAATGCATGCAACATTGATCAACCCAAAATGTACTTTATGAACATGAAATGTTATCAGTTATAACTTGGGTACGTAATTTCATGCTGCCTGGTACAGAGATGGCATTTAGAAGTGCCTTTATGGTCATTGTTTGATACAACAAACAGCAGAGAATGACAAATGAATGTCTCCCAGAACATCTGTGGTCTGTTCCTTGGGAAATGGAATTGTCGTCTTGTACTCTACGTGGTGCCAGAAACAGCAATGCCAATACCAACTAATATGCCCTGTATCAAAGGTGGCACCACCAGGCTCAGTGCCCTCGGTTACCAAATGAGCTCTCCCTGGGTCCTGCTTTTGGAACAGAAGTTCTCTCTTGTAAATCTCGAGGTGGAGGGCCTTTTTTCTTCTTCAGCAAATCAGTGTAAAAAAATACATGAACGAACTGATTTATGCCAGAGGTAACAGCTATACCCATGTTGATGCTAGGAGGACAGGCCCTTCGCTTGCCTTGGGCCTTCCATCTGAGGGTAAACTCCCTTCCTATTTAGAATCCTTGGTTAGCCTGAAGTTATGTGGGATCTTTATGCGTGCGTGATTTAGCTGCCCCTTCTCTATGGTATTGCTGGGTTGTCGGCTAAGGATCCCCTTTTCGGATTGGTTCTGTCCCCTCCCTCTTCAGTTGGTGGACTCTCTTGTGCATATTCTCCTGCAGTGCCCCCTGTGCGCTCCAGCTTAGGCTAAAATGGATTATGCCTTGTCTTGATAAAGATACTATGCTTCGTCTAGCAACATTAGAGCAAAAGCTTCAGTTCCTCTTAAAGGATTCTGTGGCTCGGTTTCTAGAGAATGCTGAGAAGTGTCGAAGGGAGGTGTTTTTAGATGTATGTTCTATTTAAGTTTTCCTTTCGGCTTTATTGTTCAAGCCCCAGGTCTAAGAACAGGGGGAGAGGAAGAAAACCAAATGAGCTCTTCGTTTCTGACAGTTGTAGGGAACCTTCCACATTGTAACAAGGACAGCTTAATTATAAGAGCCCTGCCCCTGTTTGGCTTCTGTTGTATGGGAATAGAAGCTAGTTTTCAGAGAGAGTGAGAGAACGCCCAGAAAATAAATATGTATGTGACACGGCAGGGAGCTACCATCCACCTGGCAACATGGTAGAGGGGTGCACCAGTGTGTTCCCCCCCCCCCTACCGAGCAGAGCAGTTCAAATCTTGAGCAGAACATAAACTGCTGTGATCTTTAAAATGGACAAGTGCAAGACCCTCTGCAGCTCCAGATGGCTTCTGAGCGGGGCTTCCTGTGTAGCGGGGCTTCCTGTAGCCACGATTTTGTGGCTTGTGGGGCTTTTTTTTTTTTCTGGTGGGGCTGCCATTATTTTTACGTCAATAGGAAAAATAGGGCTCACCAAAGAAAATTACGCTTCTATATCTTTAACACACTTAGTTGTATTATTATAACAAATTTCCTTATAACAAATATCCTGTATTAACTAGCATTCATTCATTATATACGAAGTACATTCCATGAACATAAGCAAAGCCAGTAAATGATAATATGAGTACAATACAAAACAATACAAAATCTTGATGTAGTTATTCCTGACGTTGTTTTGGCTGAGCTCCTGGAATGTTTACTCTTTGAGACGTCCAGTTCGGTGTAGTGGTTAAGTGTGCGGACTGTAATCTGGGAGAAACGGATTTGATTCCCCACTCCTCCACTTGCACCTGCTGATGTGACCTTGGGTCAGTCACAAGCTCTGGCACAGCTGTCCTTGAAAAAGAGCAGTTTGTGTCAGAGTTCTCTCAGCCCCACCCACCTCACAGGGGGTCTGTTGTGGGGAGGGGGAAGGGAAAGGAGTTTGTAAACCGCTCTGAGACTCCAAGTGAAGGGCGGGGTATAAATCCAATCTCTTCTCTTCTTCTAAAGTATGCAGAGCAAACTGAGAAGTCCTCGTTATAGGAGTTCCCGAACAGTGTTTATCACTCCTTCATTTGAAAACATGTAGTTTGAAGGAATGTAAGAGAAAAAGAGAACACGCTTTCCTAGGATTAAACAGTGGTTTCGTATGTTTTTTTCAACTCTATCTCTTAGTTGGTGTTTGTCACCAATCTCTTGCCGTGGCACAAGCAGGA
>NW_015174859.1:92549-95652 GCF_001447785.1 Gekko japonicus
AATGACAGTAATCTGGAGCAAAGCAACCGCTTTCTAATGTCTTCTCAAAGCTCTTATGTCAGCTACAATTCGCCTCCAAGCCGGACCGCCTGGTGGCCACCCCTCTCCCTCCCCTCCTGCAAGATTTAAAGGGCCCTTCAGCTGATTGGGGAGCACCTGGCCCACCTATCGGCTGGAGGGGCCTTTCAACCTTGCAGGAGGGGAAGGAGAGGGGCGCACACCATCCCCCGCTTCTTCTCAAAAGCATTTAAAGGATCCCTTTAAATGCCTTTGAGAAGAAGCGGGGGGGCATGCACACGCCATTCTTAAAAAAAAACCTTTTAAAAACCTTGTGGGAGGGGGCGAAGCCCCCAATTTGACCCACCGTGGCTACGGGCCAGCCACTCACACGCACAGCTTGGAGGGAACGCTGCCTGGCACCCCTCCTCTCCCCTCCCCAATGTGTTGTTCTTCTGGGTTTCAGGGATTGTGCCACCGCCTGCACTGGAGAAAATTGAGAAGGAGCACATGGCCCTGGAGCAAGCGTAGGTACTGGGGCGACTGATGCGGGACATGGGGGGGATGGGACTGGTGCCAGCAGTAGCTGGGCTTGTAAGGAGCCCTGCAAGGCGGCTACCATCTTGCGGCTCATCTCGCTTTGGAGAGAAGGAGACGGGCATCAGAGGAGGCCCCGTGGCATTAGGTCAGTGGCTGCTCCGTGCCAGAAGTGTGGCAACCGAATGAAAAAAATTCTTTCTGCTATTTCTTTGTTTAATTTCTGCAGAAGCTGTTGCTTGTGCTGAGCACTGTGTGGGCAGATCCAGCCATGCTGGACCAGGCCAGTGGCCCATCCAGTCCAACACTTTGTGTCACACAGTGGCCAAACCCAGGTGCCATCAGGAAGCCCACTAGCAGGGCCAGAACTCCAGAAGCCCTCCCACTGTTGCCCCCCATGCACTAAAAAGACAGAGCATCACTCCTCCAGACATAAGAACGTAAGAGAAGCCATGCTGGATCAGGCCCAATGGCCCATCCAGTCCAACACTCTGTGTGTCACACAGTGGCCCAGGGGCCATCAGGAGGTCCACTAGCAGGGCCGGGACTCCAGAAGCCCTCCCACTGTTGCCCCCCATGCACGAAGAAGACAGAGCATCACTGCTCCAGACATAAGAACGTAAGAGAAGCCATGTTGGATCAGGCCCAATGGCCCATCCAGTCCAACACTCTGTGTCACACAGTGGCCAAACCCAGGTGCCATCAGGAGGTCCACCAGCAGGGCCGGAACTCTAGAAGCCTTCCCACTGTTGTCCCCCAAGCACCAAGAAGGCAGAGCCTCAGTGCCCCAGACAGTGTATTCGCTCTAGACCTTGCGGCTAAGAGCCACTGATGGCCCTCTGCTCCAGGTGTTTATCCAATCCCCTCTTGAAGCCGTCTCTGCTTGTAGCCACCACCTTGTTTGAGTGTGTCTGGGAAGGGATGTAGGGATGCATCAAGGTTTTCCATGGAGGCTAAGTGTGGGGCTTGGCAGGAAAGCTGGTGGGGGAGATGTTCTATCTAGCAGCATTCGTTCCTGCCTCCAGCCCCCCACCCAGCCAGGTTCCAAAGAATCGTGTATTCATCTGTTTCCTTAAATTATTGCTAGTTGGGTTCCAAAGAATGTCCGCCTCTCATTCCTCCTCCCAACAGGCTGATGGTTCAGCAAGTGTTGGCGGAACTAAAGCAACACCACAGGTGAGTGTTGGGGGTGGAGATCCTCCTGTCACTGGAGGACTTGGGGGGTGGCAGTGCTGATCCCTCTGTCCTGCCATCTGCCCGGCTTTCTTTCTGAATCTGGGGCATGGCTGCAGCTGCGAGGGGGGAGTGTCTTGCAAAGAGGACTTGGAAGGGAGATGAGGGCGGGTCTTAACACTGGAAGGGGAGCATACATGAACACCTGACACTGCCTCATACTGAATCAGACCACTGGTCCCTCAGTGGAGACAGGATGTGAACTGGAGGCCCCTTGGCCGCCTTTGGATTCAGCTTTTGATACCTCTGGTCTGCTCTCCTCCGCTGATGTTGACAGGATCCTGGGTGCTGTCAGGCCGACCCAGTTTGGCCAGGGATCCTGGAGGGTTGTTGTTGTTGGGGTTTTTTTGCCATCTTCTGAGCAAGGAACGGTGGTCCCTGGGTGTGTGGAGGGGGAGGTATTCGTGAATTTCCTGCATTGTGCAGGGGTTGGACTAGATGTCCCTCCCTTCCAACTCTATCATTCTATGATTCTATGACCTACTGCCTGACGCTTTTAACGGTAGGTGCTGCCAGGGTTTGAACCTGGGACCTTTTGCATGCTGAGCAAATACTCTACCACTGAGCCATGGCCCCTCCCCAATTAAATTGCACAAATGACACAAACTAGGCCAGGATGCAAACAAATGTAGGAACAGTTGAAAACTACAGAACAAAGTTTGAGTCCAGTGGCACATGTGAAAGCTTCTACCCAGAATTAAACTGTGTTGGTCTTGGTACCTGACTGGAGTCAGACTTTGTCCTATTGCTTCAGACCAACACAGCGACCCGCATGAAGTTGCAAACTAGGCTGCAAACCAGGGCTATTTTTTGGCAGGAACGCACAGGAACAGATTTCTTTTTTTAAAATATATTTATTTATCAATTTTCCACTTAATTACCTTTAACATATAAACATCATTTTATACATTGAGTCTAATGCCTCCATATTTTGTTAATCCAGTTATACAGGCTTTTCCATCTTTCATTAAATACATTTTCGTCTTTACCTTGCAAAATCAAACTTAATTTGCAGAAGCAGAAGCGGTAGCAGGAACGGAGTTCTGGCTGGCTCCCAAGTTGGCCACGCCCAGCAGGAACTCATTAGCATAATAGGCCACACCCAACAGCAGAAACTCATTAGGATTGGCTACATTAGGGGTGTGTGGCCTAACATGCAAAGGAGTTCCTGCTACAAAAAAAGCCCTGGGTTTTGACAACAAACAAGGTAAACAGAATAACAAGCAAAAGGTGGGTGTGGCTGGATAACCACACTTCTGGTAACATGGGGGTGCAGCCTAATGTGCTAATGAGCTGTGCTGTCAGGGGTGTGGCCTAATATGCTAATGAGTTTCTG
>NW_015174859.1:95689-140405 GCF_001447785.1 Gekko japonicus
CCTGCTGGGCTTTTTCTACAAAAAGAGCCCTGCTGCAAACTATTCCTGGCCCCTAAGAAGTGGTGATAGTCAGAGCAGAAAGTTAAAAATCTGGGTTCTGATTGGCCCTGGCAGGGAAACACACACAGACATTGTGGTTGGATTACAATAAATGCAAGGGGTTTGTTAAACCCCATACACAACCTAGCAGCAGTAAAATAACACTGAAGCTGGAAACTCATCAAGCAAAGCATGAGACAGAAATTGCCTAAAACGGGGACAGTGGGAAAATGAGCCAACTCCAAAGCAACTGAAAACCATAGATAGATGAAGTCACAGAGTCAATAAAAGAAATGTCTAAACAAAATATAATACATAAATGAAAAAGCAATATAACACAGAGACATTAAAAAGAAGCCATAAAGACAAAGAGCAACAAAAGATGAAGCAGCCTCTCCCCCCATTCACCTCCCCCAATGGAATGAGGCCAAGCCCTCCCAGACTTGGGGTGGTCCTTCAGAATAGGGTATCAACCTCCAGCTGGTGGCCAGCCAGACATCTCCCACGATAACAGCTGGTCTCCAGGCGGCCCCGTAGCTAGGGATTTTGGGGGGAGGGTGCCTGGGGGGGGTCAGCTAATTAAATCAAAGTTAACACATTAATTCAATTTGGGACTGGTCCGGGAGACAGGGGGCCCAGAAGAAATGCCAGGGGGCCTGGCCCCACAGGCCCCGCGTTAGCTACGGGCCTGTCTCCAGGCGACACAGACCGGCTCCCCTGGAGGAAATGGCTGCTTTGGAGGGTGGGCTCCCTGGCATTATGCGTTGCTGAGGCCCCTCTCCTCCCGGAACCCCGCCCTCCCCAGGCTCCACTCCCAAAATCTCCACTTATTTCCCAACTCGGGGCTGGCTACTTCTGAATCACCAGACTGGAGGGCTTTGGCATTCAGCCATCTGGCTGGGGAGCGTGCCACACTCCGCTGGCCTCAGCCCAGCTGCTCTCTCCTTATGCGGCTGCCAGCAGGGACTGGGTTCCTGGGCCAAAACTGGTTACTGAGCTTTGTTGGCTGCCCAGCCAGGCAGGGAAGTAATGTGCAGCAATCCCCTCGCTTTGTCTCTGTCCTAGAGTGAAACAGAGGTCCCCTGCACATGGGGCCAGCAGCGAGGGCCAGCAGAACCTGTCTTCCTTTGAGTTCCTGTCAAACAAGTAAGTGAGCATTGCGGGGGGGAGGGGAGTGCATGCACACACAAGGCTGTGCTGCTGCTGGGCTGCGTCCACATGTGGTGATCTTGGGCCCTGAAGGCTATGGCTCAGGGACCTATGGGCATGACAGCACCCGCCAACATCTTTCCCAGTGCCCGCCAAGTGTTCTTAGGAAGTGAGCATGGCCAGGTAGGGATTTTACCCAGCAAGGCTTCTGAATGGCCTTTGGAGATTTGATTGGCTGCGCAGATCTTGAAAAACGTTGCTTTGGCAGCAGTGACTGAAGTATGGTTGCCACCAGCTCTGGGTTGGGAGACCCCTGGAGATTTTGAGGCGGAGGGTGGGGTCTGGGGAGGAGGGGGACCACAGCTGGGATGTAATGCCATAGAGCTCACCCTCCAAACCAGCCATTTCCTCCAGGGGGGCTGATCTCTGTAGTCTGGGGATCGATTGTAAAAGCGGGAGATCTCCAGGTGCCACCTGGAGGTTGGAAACCTTGACTGAAGGTAAGCTGCAGCAGCCATTGTGTGGCTGGTTCTGCCTCCCGCAGCAGCCCGTTTCGTGCCCGCGCCCACCGTGCCATGTCAGGATTGCAAAGGTGCCCACAGGCTTAGGGTTGCCAACCCCCCCCCCCCCCCGGTTTGGCAGTGTTCCCTCGAAGCCGGGTTAGTGTGAGCTAGCTCACAGTTTTTTAGCCTCCAGCTCACACATTTCTGTCTTAGCTCAGGAAGGATAGCTCCAGAGCAAACTGATTTGTGCAGTAGCCAAATCACTCGCTCACAACTTTAATGCCAGTAGCTCACAAAGTAGAATTTTTGCTCACAAGACTGCACAGCTTAGAGGGACAGAGTTTGCACCTGCTCCTTTAATGAACCTGACTCTCTGCAACATATCCTTCTTCTTCGCCCCCAATATTCTTACCTCCGTCATCACTTGATTCACCCTCTTTTATCCTCTGCAAAGATTGTTGATAATGAGTTTAACTTCTTGCTTTCTAATAAATCCCCTGGAATCACTGCATCTGTAGCTGAGTTCCTTCATATGGATGCTAAGGGCAAGAGTTTCAACACTTAGTTTTTAACGTATAGTTTCATTTTGGGATATGTTATTCGGAATTGACTGTCTATGACCTTTTCTCCCTCTACTATTGTGGTATAAAACCTTCAGTTTTATCTTATTTTTATCTCTCTGTAACACCATGCCATGCCATTAAAGGTCTATGATGATAAGAACATAAGAGAAGCCAATGTTGGATCAGGCCAATGGCCCATCCAGTCCAACACTGTGTCACACAGTGGCCAAAAATACCAGGTGCCATCAGGAGGTCCAGCAGTCGGGCCAGGACACTAGAAGCCCTCCCACTGTTGACCTCCCCCCAAGCACCAAGAAAACAGAGCATCACCTGCCCCAGAGTCCCTATCCATACCTTGTGGCTAATAGCCACTGATGGACCTCTGCTCCATATATTTATCTAATTCCTTCTTGAAGCCATCCATGCTTGTAGCTGCCGCCACCTCCTGTGCTAGTGAATTCCATGTGTTCATCACATGACGATGATGATAAGACAGCCACTGCCAAAGCTTCTCTAACAGGGCTATCTGCTTTAATAGAAACATTACCTAGCAAAAGTGCCTAAACAGGAAATGCTTTCATTTTTATTTTGTGCACATGGGTTTGGGAGGAGGAGGAGGAGAAGGGGATCAGTCAGCATGTTATGCTGCTTTGACAGTCTTGACATTTGAAAGCTAAATGAAGAGGAGCTTTTTCTTAAAGGAGGCCAGTCCTGTCAGATCTCTTTTTCTGGAGGCGCTCAGCCCCTGGCATCCACTGAATTAGGCGGCCCCTCTTCCCCCTGACATGTGAAACTATGCCAAAGGATCCCACCCCCACCCTGTGTAGCTGCAAAAGTGTGTGTGAGGGAGAGGAAGGAGAGGATCCTTGGCTTGGCTTCTCCGTTCCTGTACTCCAAGTTCACACCCTTGCCCCCTTAGCCCTTAGCAGGGGTCGTTTTGTAGAAAAAGAGCTAGGGGGACTCATTAGCATAACTCATTAGCATATGCCACACCCCCTGACATCACCGGAAGTGTGTCATAAGGCCACACACCCCGCCCCCAACGGTCCCGGAGGCCGGCGGGAGTGCAAGGAAGCCCCGCGAAGGCCCTCCCTGGCCCCAGGCAGGAAGGGGTGGGGAGAGGCAGGGAGGAAGCAACTTACCCTCCCTCTTCTCCTGCCTCCTCCTGGCTGAATGAGGGCCGGAAGCGGGGCGGCCGGAAGCAGGGGGCGGGGCTTCATCATGTGCCCCGCCCCCCGTACCTCACCCGGGGGGACTGCGATCCCCTGCCATCCCTCCCGAAATGACCTCTGGCCCTTAGAGGTGGGAAAAGGCACCCCCCCTCCTTTTGCCCTGGGTGGCTTAACTCCCTTTTTCCCCAGCAGCCCAGCTCTGGCCCGTATTCTCCCTCCCCTCCCCATACACGTCAGGGGATCCATCCCTGGCTCCCCTCTGTTGCAGGGAGTCTGACCCTCAGCACCCAGAGGCATTCCGCTCCTCTTCAGCCCCACCTCTGCCTCCCTCTGTTGCCTTCCTTGTCTCCAGATGGGGACTGGAAGCTCCTTGGGGCAGGGACCCCTCGACCTGTCCTCAGTAAAGTGCCAGGCATTACAGATGGGGCCCTATCAGTGGATCTGCATACCCAGTGCTGCTTTGTGACCCTTTCCCAGCCTGGTGCTATTCTCCCTCGGAGAGGATTCAAGCCCCTTAAAGGTCTTCTGAAATTTAAGAGAAGCAACCTCCCGGATGCATCCGTGTGTACCTCCCCCCACAGCTGGGAGGGGCTGTGTGTGAAGACCCTGACGCCCCCCCCCCAGCAAAAAAGGCCATTTGTTACCACAGGCAGCTTTCCTGGGTGTGGAGCAATGTTCCTTCTAAGCAGAGGAGCCTTGTGAGCAAAAATTCTACTTTGTGAGCTACCGGCATTAAAGTTGCGAGCGAGCGATTTGGCAACTGCATCAATTATAGTTTGCTCTGGAGCCCTCCTTCCTGAGCTAAGACAAAAAGGTGTGAGCCGGAGGCTAAAAAATTGTGAGCTAGCT
Source organism: Gekko japonicus (assembly GCF_001447785.1). Classification (NCBI taxonomy): domain Eukaryota; kingdom Metazoa; phylum Chordata; class Lepidosauria; order Squamata; family Gekkonidae; genus Gekko; species Gekko japonicus. The sequence goes on from NW_015174859.1 coordinate 99,965, forward strand.
CAAACTGACTCAGCTTAGAGGGAACACTGGTGTGGAGGCTCCACGCCCCCCAGAGCATGGTCAGGATGCTCTGCTGGGGCCAGGCCAGTGAGAAGCCTGGGCCGGGAGACTGCCCCACTTTGGCACGTGGGGAGGGGGAGTTTATGTTCCCTTTCCTCTCCCAGTGCCCTTCTTTCTCTCTCTCTCTCTGCAGGAACGAGGAGGCCGCTGGGAGGAGTGACAGAGGCGAGGGGTCCACCAAAGTGAAGCGACGCCTCAGCTCCTTGCGCAGCCGCGTCACCAGCTCTTGGCAGAAGGAAAAGGTGAGGCAGGGGGCCCCAGCGGGTGGTGGGGTTGCCAGCTCCAGGGTGGGAAATCCTGGAGATTTGGGGGGGGGTTGAGGTCTGCGGAGGGTGGGGTGAGGGGCTTTAGCAAGGCAGAAAGCCACCGCGTGGCCCACCTTCCAGCCCTCGATCAGGGGCAGAGGAGCCAGGGGCCCAGAGGGGTGTGTGGCCAGGGAGCAGACTCCCTGTCACCAGGGCTGGGTCTGGCCAGGGCTACTGACCCTCAAGTGGTGGTTTCACCGTGGGGAGTGCGTGTGTGTGTGTCTGCGCCTGCGCGCGTGCACATAACGCTCTGCTTTGCAGTGCTGTCTTGCCAGTTAGGGCCCTGATCCTGTGGAACTTTTTCTCTCCCCTTTTAGGGTAAGAACGCAGACTGGGAGAAGGAGGCAAAGGAGCAGAGGCAGGCAATGCATGGGCATGACTGGCACGGGCGGGGGGTGGGGGGGCTTCTGCTAGTGGCACCCGCTTCGGCTCTCTCTGGGGCCAGGTCCTGGCAAGCAAAAAGCAGCTGCGGTGTCTGAGTGAGTAGCTCGCCTCCACCTCCCTGACGCTCCCTGCACACCACCTGTCCGCGTTCTCCCCCCATGGCTGCCGCTGCTGCTGCCGCTGCTGCCCTGGGATTGCTTAGGGCCGCCAAGTCCCTCTTGGGAAACGTCTGGCGATCTGGGGGCGGGGCCCAGGGAAGGGGAAGTCTGGGGAGGGGAGAGACCTCAGTCGGGTGCAGGACCATAAAGGCCACCCTCCAAAGTTGCCATTTCCTCCAGGGGAACCAATCACTACTGTTGTCTGGAGACCAGTCATAATCCAGGGAGATTTCCAGCCTCCACCTGGGGAGTGGCAACATAGCTTGCACGCCCCACCCTCTGCCCACTCAGAAAGGGACCAGGTGCCTCCTCTTCTTGAGTCTGACAGCTGCACCAGTGGCAGAAATCCAGCAGGTGAAACTTCCAGACATTGTAGATGCAGGCAAAACCAAACTGTCCAAACACAAACCACAGTTTGCCTACCTTTTTATTGGAACCAATCAAAATGAGGGGGGGGGGAAGCAGGGCTATTTTGGGGCAGGAACGCACAGGAACGGAGTTCCGGCTGGCTCCTGAGTTGGCCACACCCAGCAGGAACTCATTAGCATAATAGGCCACACCCAACAGCAGGAACTCATTAGGACTGGCTACATTAGGGGTGTGTGGCCTAACATGCAAAGGAGTTCCTGCTACCAAAAAAGCCCTGGGTTTTGACAACAAACAAGGTAAACAGAATAAGAAGCAAAAGGTGGGTGTGGCTGGATAACCACACTTCTGGTAACATGGGGGTGCGGCCTAATGTGCTAATGAGCTGTGCTGTCAGGGGTGTGGCCCAATATGCTAATGAGTTCCTGTTGTCGGGTGTGGCCTATTATGCTAATAAGTTCCTGCTGGGCTTTTTCTACAAAAAGAGCCCTGGAAAAAAGGATTGTGCAAACTTTCAGTTGCAAGACGAAATGGGGAGGGGCAAGCAGAAAAAAAACCAAGCAAACAAAGGACTGGGACATGATTTTAAAGGCCTTTTCTCGCCATCATCCTGTGCTCAATACAGTTGGGCAAGTAGATAAACAGTGGAGGCTCTGGGGTGGGAGATTCCTGGGGACTGAGGGTGGACCCGGGGAGGGTGGGGTTTGGGGGACGGGAGAGACATCAACAGTATGGTCGCCAGTTGCCAGGTGGGGCCTGGAGATCTCCCAGACTACAGGGCTCAGTTCTCCTCTCCAGACTACAGGGATCAGTTCCCCTGGATGAAATGGCTTCCTAAGGCGGACTTTATGGCGTTATACCCTACTTAGTCTCCAGGAATCTTCCACCCATGGTTGGCAACCTTACTCAGCAGGGTATAATGCCATAGGATCCACCCTCCAAAACGGCTGTTTTCTCCAGGGAATTGATCTCTGTAGTCTGTAGTCATTCTGGGAGTTTGGCAACCCTGCTCTGATGTCAAGTTGCACTGAGTGAGGGCAAAAAAGTTGTCTCTCCATGGCTATGAAAGGCCAGCAGTCTTCCTTGTATCTCTCTGTCACCAGGAGAGATTCACAGATCCCCTGTAGGGCCAGAGCACAGGAAATAATCATTGTATTAACGATTTTGGAGATGAGTTTATGGTGATGTACGAGGTGCGTCAAAATAAAGCCAAACTGAGTTGTTTTGCCTTGTGTTGTGGATAAATTACCATAGGTAAAAAGGTAAAGGTTCCCTTGCTCGAAAGCCAGTCGAATCCGACTGTAGTGTTGCGGTGCTCATCTCCGTTTCAAAGCCGAAGAGCCAGCGCTGTCCGAAGATGTTTCCGTGATCATGTGGCCGGCATGACTAAACACCAAGGCACACGGAACGCTGTTACCTTCCCACTGAAGTGGTACCTATTTATCTACTTGCAATTTCTTGCTTTCGAACTGCTAGGTTGGCAGGAGCTGGAACTAGAGACGGGCGCTCACTCCATCATGCGGCACACTCGGGTCTCGAACTGCTGAACTACCGACCTCCCACTGCCTGCAGTTCAGCGTCTTAACCACTTGAGCCACCGCAGCTCCCTAAATTACCATAGACACAGTCTATTGCTAGTTCGTTCTCTTCCAGTTGACACATTCCTCTCAGCTGAATGCAGGTATTCCCAAAGTAGACAGAAGTTGTCTACAGTCATGCTGGTCCAAAATCCAAATCCAAACCACAGTTCACACAATTGTTTTTAATGAGAATCAAGCAACAGGGTTTCAAGTTCTCTAGAACTCTTCCTCAGGCTGGATGTTAGCAAATAAGAGAGATGAGGCAGAAAAAGAGATGTGTCAGTCCATGCATCTACTATGGTTGACTCTGTGAACAGTCTTTTTGTTTTGGAATGCCAGGGGGTGTCTCACTATTTGTGATGTGACCCCCCCCAATACACACACACCAGCCAAAGGCACACATCGGCTTGCTCGGTTGTCTTGTGATAGGGAAGTAGTGCCTGTAGGACATCTCTGGGGAACCTGCACAAAACTTATTTCCAATGGCTGCAATACAGCTCTCCCTGTGTGTGTGTGTGTGTGTGAGCTGCTGCTTCCCCCCACCCCCCAGGCCAAAATTTACTAACAAATTAGAGCAAAACAGTCTGCTAGTAATGTAACTAGGAAGGTTGCATGCAAGTCTTTGCCAGGGAGAAAGCAAAGCTCTGGTCCAGGGCACATTACCCTGCCCCCATATGCACATGTACATCTGCCCATGCTCGAGCAGTGAGAAAGAACACCAAGCAGTTTCAGGTGCTCAGAGTGTTGTTATCTGCATTACAGTGGCAATGGATGCAATATCTATCATCTTGTACAGCAGCAGACTGTGATGTTCACCAGTTGGCAGGTCCTTTATTTGTGGGGAGGTTTCTCTGGGGCTGGGCAACAACTGCCCGGCCAGGAAAATGGGTAGGAGGGGGGAAAAGAACAAGGTGCAAGGAGAGCTGTTTATTTGACCTTTTAGATCCCAGCATGTTCCACAATAAGCTTCGTAGGGATCATAAGCAGAAACTTCTCTGTCTACCCTTGGACAAATAGTAACTATGCTGGGGGGAAAAATCACATTTTTGATCCATCTGCAGTGTTTGCAATCCATGGCAATGGCGCAAAGACTAAGATCTGTGATTTGTGGTTCACTCTGTAAGCATGGATGTGGTGTGTGATATCCTGATGAGTTTAGGGTGAGCCCACATAAAATTCCTGAGGATCCTTGAGGATCCAGTGCTTTGGATCTTATGTTTTTGAGCCACGGTGGTGCCATGAAAGGTTGGACTCATGCCTTTTGTGGTGCAGTCTGTCGCCATGGATGTGATATATGATTTGTGGGTGACCCCACATAAAAATTCTGAAGATCCATGAGAATCCATGCTTTGGATCCATGTTTTTGCAGTGTGTGACGGTGCCACAAAGCCACGGATCCATGAATTTTGTGGTACAATCTGTGGCCACGGATCTGATGAGTGATTTGCAAGTGTTTGTGTGACCTCACTTTAAAATTACAAGGATCCATGAGGATCTGTGCTTTGAACCCATGTTTTAGTGCCATGGTAGTGGATGTGATTTCTATGTTGCATTCTGTGACGAGTGATTTGATGGTGAGTCTGGGATGACCCCACATAAAAAATCCTGAGGATCCATGCTTTAGAACCATGTTTTGCAATGCCATGAAGCGATGGATCAATGAATTTTATGGTGCAGGCTGTGGCCATATGTATACAATTGGATAAAACTCCTGAGAGGATCCAAGGGGATCTGGGTGTTGGATTCATATTTTTGTGCCATGGTGGTGCCATGATGCAGTGGGTTTTTGTGATGCAATCTGGCTATGGACATTATATGTGATTTGATGGTGAGTTTGGCTTGACCCAACAGCAAAATCCTGAGGATCCATGAGGATCTGTGCTTCAGAATCTTGTTTTTGCACTGTACTGGAACAACTAAACAGTAGATGCATGATTTTTCCAGTGCAATCTGTGGCTATGGAGAGGATATGTGATTTGATGGCGAGTTTGGGGTAACGCAATGCAAAAACCTGAGTATCCATAATTTGGAACCATAATTTTTCCGCCAAGACGGTACCACAAAGCAATGGAAATTGTTTTTTCCAGTGCAATCTGTGGCTATGGGCATGATACATGACTTGATGTTGAATTTGAGTTGACCAAAGACTTATGAGGTTCCGTGAGGATGACCTGTGCTTTGTAGCTATGTTTTTCACCATTGTGGTGCCGTTAAGCCATCAATGCGTGATTTTTGTAATGCTGCTTATAGCCATGATCTACAATACGATAGAGGTTTTATTTTGTTTCAATGTAGAAATCATATGAATTCATGAGGATCCCTTTAAAATCACCTAGATGCATAATTTTACCCTGTGTCCCTATCTTCAAGCATTTACTTCTTACTCTACATATCCAGAAACTTTCTTAAATTGAAGGGTTGGGCTAGGTCGGTGCTCGACTTAAATGTTTTTAAATGTAAGAAAACCTTTACATTGTAATTAGTAGCAATAATATTTTAAATGGCTTCAAATACATTTCGTATGAAAACGACGCTTCTAAAAAGGATCTTTTCCACAAAAAAAAGTTAAACTCGCCTCTCCACACGGTTGCTAGGGCAGCCCGCGTTTCCCCAACCTTGGCAACGGCGGAACGCAGCGACATCCCGCAAGAGCTGGGGTTCTCGCGAGAAGTGAGAGGCGCCTTATCGCGCGGGCGAGGGGAGGGACGAACGAGAGGAAACCTTTAGCGAGCGAGCCCATCCGGAGTCTCGCGAGCCCTTGAGTGCCGAGTGTGGGAGGGGCCAGAAGGCGGGGCCTTCGGTTTGCTAGGGTCGTCCGTGGGGGAGATGTCGCGGTATTTCCTTGGGCTAAGATAGCCGTTCTCGCGGGACTTCGGGCCCCTGGGGGCGGGGCTTGGGGCCGTCCCTGTGAGGAGGACGGGTCAGGCCAGGCTCAGCTAGTCTTCCTGGGGCGGGGAGAGGAGCCGGCGCGCGGGCCTGGCCACTACCTCCTGGCCGAGGGGACTTGGACAGTGGCCGGGCGACCCCGGTGACGCGAAGGTCAGTGGCAGCCCCTGAGAGGCTCCCCTCGCCGATGGGGGAGTGGGAGGGGCTTCTCCTCCCCCGAGGCGGTATCTGCGCGCGTGCGCCGCCTCCTTTGCGTCAAGCTCCTAGTCCTCGTGGTTTTCTCGTTTCAACGTTTGCTGCAGTTGGAGTCGGCGATGGTCAAAAGGCAGGAGTGTCTCTGCAAATCCCCTTCCCGCCCGCCGGAAGGAAAGTGGGGTTTAAATAGATGCCTGCAGCCCATAAGCAGCCTCTCTGGTCTGGTGACCGGAGGGCCAGCCAGCCAGCAAGGATGAGACTAGAACTAGAATTTTTGGGTAGAAGCTTTCGTGGGCTTGCACCCCTCTTCAGGTCTGAGGAAGTGTGCATGCCCACGAACGTTGCTACCCAGAATTTAAACTGTGTTGGTCTTAAAGGTGGTGGTGCCACTGGACTCAAACTTTGTTCTGTTGTTTCAGACCAACACGGTGACCCACCTGAATCTATAACATGGATAGTGCCGGTTGTTATTGATTCTGTTACTGATGTTGCTGTGAAGTGCCAGAGGGGAAAGAAGGGGGATACTGATTTGTTTATTTGCTACTTCCCCACCACCACCACCTTTCGTGCCAGTGGGAACTCAAAGCAGTTTCAGTTGCTCTCCTCTCCTCCGTTTTATCTGCAAAACAACCCTGTGAGGTAGGTTAGGCCAAGAATGGGTGACTGGCCCAGGGACACTCAGCAAGCTTCCAGAGGCTCTCCCAGTTATGCTCACTGCTTCGTCCCCATGGTTATCGAGGATTAAAAATCCAATGAAATACTTGCAGTTCTACAGGAAGCAGAATTGGGGCTTGAAGAATCAGCTTATCCTGGAAAGGGCTGCACTCTCCCCGGAGGGAGCTGGTTTGTGGTTGAGGGGTGGAGTCAGGTTCTTGTTCAGGCCTGAGCCATGGCACAGAGCACCTTTAATCAGCTGTGGCTGATGTATCAGCTGTAGCCTTTCCCTCAAAAAACATGACCTGGCTCCAGTGATGACACAGAGATCAGGTCACCCCTGTGCTGAATGCAGCGTGTGTGGGACGCCCGGCATGTGGTGCAGTGGTGAGATCATTGAACCAGGATCTCGGGGAGCCTAGCTTGTGTCCCTGCTGTGCCATGGCAGCTGGCTGTTCTGCCTCGGGCCAGTCATTCTTTGCCAAATCTGCCTCACAGGGTTTGTTGTGAGGATAAAATGCTCCCTCTAAGCTGTGGAGTCTTGCGAGCCATAATTCTACTTTGTGAGCTGCTGGCATTTTTTTTAATTAATTAAATTTAAAAGAACAGTTACAAATATGAAAGTAAATCCTGATGTTTATGCAGAGCAAACAGGGAAGTGTCGATTTTATGTGCTGCTGACGCTTCTAAGAGGGGCATCCATTTTTCTTGGAGTTTGTCAGGGACAGGTTGATTTTCAGATTGAAGGATACTAGTGGAAACTTTGTCCTGTAGAAAAAAGTCCCACAATTTCAGCGTCTTCTTAGATTTCCAATGAAATGCTGTAACATTCCTAGCAGCCGCAAGACATAATTCTATTAGCTCTTAGCTGCTGGCATTAAAGTTGTGAGCGGGCAGTTTGGCTGCTATGCAGCAAATTAGTTTGCTCTGGAGCCATCCTTCCTGAGCTAGAACAAAAATGTGTGAGCTGGAGGCTAAAAAACTGAGCTAGCTCACACTAACTCGGCTTAGAGGGAACACTTGGAGGGGAACGTGCTTTGGGTTCCCACTGGGAAGGCAGGCGAGGTATAAATAAACTAAACCAATATAAGAAAGAAAGAGCTGAATTTGCTCCCTGGCTGTTTCCAGGCACACTTTAAAGGCTAATGGCTTAGGGCCAGGGTACGCCGCCTCCTGTTCATTCCAGCCCACCAGTTAAAATCCTTCTAGCAAGCCCTGCTCTCTGTGCCCCCTCCCCGCCTGCAGAGATGGAGAGGGACTATGGTTTAGTGGAGGTTCCAGCTTCAATCCCTAGCATTGCCATCTAAGGGTCAGGTGAAAGACCACCTGATGTGAAAGACCTCTGCCTGATTCTCTGGAGAGCCACTGCCAGTCTGAGTAGACAGTACTGACTTTGATGGTCTAAGGGGCTGATTCAGTATCAGGCAGCTTCCTATGTGAGTAGGCTGTGACTAGAAACAAGGCTTTTTTGATGGTGGCCCCTTGCCTGGTGCCTACCCTACTCTCTTTTAGTTGCCAAGTCATAGCATTTCGTTTTTATACAAGTTTTTATTCAAGGAGTTGGGTTTTGGCACCGTTTGGGTTTTTTTTTTTAATTCGCAACCTGTGATGTTTTATGATTCTGTTGAGTTTTATTTTGTAAGCTACCTCATAAATCTTGTAGATACATAAATAGTGTGGTGGTTGGCAGCGGCGAGTGCCTTTGAGCAGTCGGGCAAGGGCAGGTTGCAGATGATTGCTGATTAAGTCTTTATGACTTTAAGGCCTAGAGTTATCAGTACTGTCAAAGGTGGGCAGGCCACCTGGTGAGTATTTTTGGGGACTAGTAACTTTTGCAGTGTTGTCTGATGATGCTGATGTGAGCAGGAAAGGGCCTTTGAGTCCAGCATCCATTGCCCAGCTCTCGCTACCAGATGCTGGAGAGGGAAGCCCATGGAGTCCTCCCAGCAGCCGGCACAGAAAGGAGTGCAGCTTCTGAATGTGGAGATTTCAGCTGTCAGGACTAGTAAATGTTGGTAAACCTCTTTCTACTCAAGAGTTTGTCTGATCTCCTTTTCAAGCTAGTGCTTGTCACTACACATTTTTTCTTCTCTCTCTGCAGTTTTATCAACTTCTGTCACTAGTCCCCCTCCCCAGAAGCCTGCAGGCTCTTTTCTGCATCTTTCCCGGCTCTACCGTCTCCTTTTTGAGATGGGGTAGCCAGACTCCACTACCCCTGTAATGACACTGTCCCTCTTATTTAGGAGTAGGGAGGTGGGATTGCTTTGGGATACTCGCATGTAAGGCTGTGTTTGGATAATAGTGTGAGGCTGATTGAGGTGGGCTCCTCCAGGCCAGATCATGCATCTGGGAAAGGTCATGTGCAGCACATGAAGGCACTGACCCTCCCCCGCTACTCGTTCTGGTGATCGGGTACTCATAGTTGGACTTCCTTGACACATGATAGTTCCACTTAGCTGTCACTGCTAATCCTTGGTGTCAGACTTATTTCTCCATCAAGTTTCTGTAGGGCCTCAAGGTGCATGAAGTGTAATATGTCATAGAATATATAATATAAGCAAAAAATATATAAGTCAAAAAATGAGTATTTATTTACCGAATTTGTTTATTGTCTGCTTTTTTTCCATTGAGACTTGAGGTGGATTACGGGACGATAAAAATGCAGTAAAGACCAATATAATGCACCCAGTAAAACGTGATTATGCAGTTAGAGAGCAATGAAATAGAAGACTGTAGAATACAGCCAGTAACCACGCAGTGGGAAGGAGAAGGAAGAAAGAAAACAGCCTGAAATGTTCATAGGCAATTGAACCCTTTTGCTTTCATGTAAAAAACCCTCATGCCCAGCTTGGTTGTGCCACATCCCTGTTCCCTGCTTAAAATGGTCCCCCAAGCGAGTTCCTTTTCACATGTTCCGTGGAGTGGCAGAGCGGCATTCCACCGGGTGGGAGCCCGGACAGGAAAACCAGTCCCTTACTTGGTACCCAAAGAAAGCTTCCTTTTCTTAATTTTTTAAATCTTTTATTCAAGTTGTATGATAACCTTATGTTCTAAACAAACATTTTTACAAATGATATCGCAAATGCAATAATTACCATAGACAACGACACCAGTATTCTCTTAATTGTCCCTGTACGGGGAGGTCCACCTGAAGTGGAACTGAAATTTTATTGTAACAACACAATGGCAATTTCCGTTAAAACTGTATGAACTCTGAGAGTCCAGTTGGAGGATTCTTCCTGTGTTGGAACGATAGCTAAATTCTGATATTTATTTCCTGAATGATAACTTCATGAGTATACTAGTAAGTTGTAATATCTATTGGACTATACCGTTTTCTTCACTGTATTGTTTGTTGTCAAATATTCCAAGACCGGAAACCGTTCCGTAAATTCAAAGAAAGCTTCCTTGGTGGTGTTTCATACAGGCAGGCTCTACCACAGGAAACGTGATTTGGTGTGAAAGGAGCAGTGTGCTGGGTTCAGCCGGGGGAAGGATCCCTGTGAGACTCAGTGGTGGAAGACGTGCATGCGCCCCCACTGAGAAGGGAAGCTAGACGGGGATGTCGGCAGAAAATTTTCCAGTGGGTTTTTTCTTTCCATTTCTAAAGACTTGTCCTAAAATGACAGATGCCATGAATGGATGGCATGGCCAGTGCAATATGAGGCAAGCTTGGCAGTTTCAAAACCGTCACTGGTGTTTTTCAAGTGAACACCCTTTTCCAACAACCTAAGAGGCGACTCTACACATGGACATGTGAAGATGAGAAGTGCTTGCCCACTCCAGAACCGCTGATTTCCGGAAGGGTGTTGAAAGACCTGAGTCAGATTGAGGTGACGAGAGAGGAGGTCCTAAAACTGATAGACAACTTAAAAACTGATAAATCACCAGGCCCAGATGGCATACATCTGAGAGTTCTGAAAGAACTCAAATGTGAACTTGTGGGTCTCCTGACAAAAATATGTAATCTTTCCTTAAAATCTGCCTCCATTCCTGAGGATTGGAAGGTAGCTAATGTCACTCCCATCTTTAAAAAGGGTTCCAGAGGAGATCCGGGAAATTACAGGCCAGTCAGTCTGACGTCGATACCGGGTAAATTGGTGGAAACCATTATTAAGGAAAGAATTAGTAGGCACATAGATGAACAAAACCTATTGAGGCAGACTCAGCATGGGTTCTGTGAGGGAAGATCTTGTCTCACTAACCTATTAATGTTCTTTGAGGGGGTAAACAAACATGTGGGCAAGGGGGATCCAATAGATATTGTTTACCTTGACTTCCAGAAAGCTTTTGATAAAGTTCCTCATCAAAGGCTCCTAAGTAAGCTCAAAAATCATGGGATAAAAGGACAAGTCCTTTTATGGATCAAAAACTGGCAAAAACGGGCAGTTCTCTCAGTGGAGGGGGGTAAGCAGTGGGGTACCACAGGGATCAGTACTTGGTCCACTGCTTTTTAACTTGTTCATTAATGATTTGGAGTTGGGAGTAAGCAGTGAAGTGGCTAAATTTGCGGATGATACAAAGTTGTTCAGGGTGGTGAAAACCAGTGAGGATTGTGAGGCACTCCAAAGGGATCTGTCAAGGATGGGCGAGTGGGCGTCAACATGGCAAATGGGGTTCAATGTGGCCAAGTGCAAGGTGATGCACATTGGAGCCAAAAATCCTAAATATAAATACACATTGATGGGGTCTGAACTGGCAGAGACTGAGCAAGAGAGAGATCTTGGAGTTGTAGTGGATAACTCACTGAAAATGTCGAGACAGTGTGTGACTGCAATAAAGAAGGCCAATGCTATGCTGGGGATTATTAGGAAGGGTATTGAAAACAGATCAGCCAATATAATAATGCCCCTATATAAATCAATGGTGAGACCTCATTTGGAATACTGTGTGCAGTTCTGGTCACCACACCTTAAAAAGGATATTATAGCTTTGGAAAAAGTGCAGAAAAGGGCAACTCGAATGATAAAAGGGTTGGAACACTTTCCCTATGAGGAAAGGTTAAAGCGCTTAGGGCTCTTTAGCTTGGAGAAAAGACGACTGAGGGGTGACATGATCGAGGTTTATAAGATTATGCATGGGAAAGAGCAGGTAGAGAAAGAGGTACTTTTCTCCCTTTCTCACAATACAAGAACCCGTGGGCACTCCATGAAATTGCTGAGCGGTCGGGTTAGAACGGATAAAAGGAAGTACTTCTTCACCCAAAGAGTGATTAACACATGGAATTCACTGCCACAGGAAGTGGTGGGTGCTACAAGCATGGACGGCTTCAAAAGGGAATTAGATAAGCATATGGAGCAGAGGTCCATCAGTGGCTATTAGCCACAAGGTATAGCTAGGGGCTCTGGGGCAAGTGATGCTCTGTCTTCTTGGTGCTTGGGGGGGGGGTCAACAGTGGGAGGGCTTCTAATGTCCTGGCCCCACTGCTGGACCTCCTGATGGCACTGGTATTTCTGGCCACTGTGTGACACAGAGTGTTGGACTGGATGGGCCTTTGGCCTGATCCAACATTGGCGTCTCTTATGTTCTCTCTTATGTTCTTATGTTCAAATAGGCGTCAAAAGTCCAAAATAGTGTCCAAAGGATCAATGCTATCACCACAAAGAATGTTTCAAGTTCGATGTCTTCACTGACCAATTCCCATCTGCTTCATGCGTTTGCTGGCTTCATGGTCGCTTATCGCTTATAGCTTTATCAAAAGCAGAACCTGAAACTGTAGAGACCATACACACAACGCTCAAAAACCATGAATGCATCCACCTTCTGTACTTTAAACTTAAATAAAATGTTTACAACTTACCAAAAGTCTCCCAATTCTCATTTAAACAAATCTAACGGATAGGCATTGAGCCTTTCTGCTTTCTCTCTGTTCTCTGTCAGAGTTTCTCTATTTTCACCCAACCATGGGCCCATTGCCTCTTTCTGCTCCTCACATATCTGAAGAAGAGTTTCTTGTTGTAGCAAGCCTCCCTGGCCAGCTTTAGCTCACTGTGAGCTTTGGCCTCTCTTGACGGCTGACCTACAATGCCTAGCAACCTGCAGATACTCTTCTTAAGAGGTATGTCCTTGCTTCCATTTCTTGGACATTTCCTTTTTCTCCCTTAGCATGTCACCGAGTTCTCTGTTCATCCACAATGGCTTATTGGATTCCCTGCCTTGTTTCCTTCTTTTTGGAATAGTGACAGCTTGAGCTTGTAAGAGCTGTTGTTTTAGGATAACCTACCCTTCACTTGCTCCTTTCCCTTCCAGCAGTCTTGCTCATGGAATGATTCTCATCATACCTCTGAGTTTATTAAAGTCTGCCCTACTGAAATCTCACACATGTGGCTACGAACTTCCTTGGTCTCCCACAGCAAAAGGAATTCTAGCAGGACGTGGTCACTTCCCCGTAAGGTCCCCACCACCTTCACCCCATCTATGATCTCTTGCCTGTTGGTCAGTATTAAGTCGAGTATGGCCAAGCCCCTTGCAGCTTCCTCCACCATTTGATGAAGGAAGTTGTTGTCCAGACCGGTCAGGAAGTTGTGTGACTGTGGATGCTTTGCAGAGTTTGTCCCCTAGCACACATCAGGGAAGTCGAAGTCACCCATAACTACCAGGTTGTTTGGATACCCTGTCAGGCTGTTCAAGCAGGGCAGCATCCACCTCCGCATCCTGGTCAGGAGGTCTGTAGCAGACTCCAACCACAATGCTCTTTGTTCTTCCTTCCTTTATCCTCACCCTGATACTTTCCACTGGGCTGTTGCCCTCCCCTTCCAATATTTCCCAACAAACAAACCCTCTCTTCACATACAGCTCCACTCCGCCTCCTCTTTGCCCCTTTCGATTTTTCTTGAACAACTCGTATCCATCCACTACTACATTCCAGTCATGGGAATAATCCCATCAAGTCTCTGAAATGCCTACTAAATCATATTCCTCTGTCTGCATTAGAAGCTCAAGCTCTTCTTTCTTATTGCCCAAGCTTTGGGCCTTGGTACATAGACACCTGAATCCCTGCACCTTTGGCTCCATTAGACCCAGCCCTCCCAGGTGGGCCTCTGTTATTTGCTCTCCTTCATTTAAATCCCTATGTTGGTCATCTCCTTCCCCTTGTGGTGTCAGTTTAAAGCCTTCTCGATGAATCTCTCCAGGTTTCTGCCAAACACATTCTTCCACAGAACTTGACAAGTGAAGTCCATCATGTCCTAGTAGGTTGCCATGCAGAAAACCTAGATGGTGGTCGCAGAATCCAAATCACTCCTGCTGGCACTACCAACCAATATTCTCTTCTTTCAGACTCATTCATTCTAAATTGAGAAATCGTTTGGGACCCAATAAAAGAGGAAAACTTGTCTTTCTTTTTCAGATTATGAACAAACAAGAAGATGAGGATGAGTAAGCTACAGAGGACAGTATTCTAAGTTTTTCATGTGTGGATACTTTAAGTACATCAGTTAACAAACATGGATGTTTAAGCAAATACAAGAATACATGTGCTATAATGTTATTGTTTTAGTTAAATAAAACTAATTAAATTGTTGTTATTAAGGGAATGATTATTTTTCTCCTTCCAATAAAGTACAGCAGAAAAGTTGTCCAAATAAAAATCATGAACCTATTAAACTGGAGATAGTTCACCTTGCAATAGTTTCATAATGATCTATCTGATGTGTTTCTAATAGTATAACCAAATCAGTAATTTTTTGATAGAACTGCAAAACTAATCTGAAAAGTTGTTAGTCTAAAAAAAACTTCATCTGATTGTAAATATTAAGATTATACCAGCAAGAATGAGTCTTTATGTAGAAAACCATGATTTAAATCTAGTCTTCATGACTAGTGATTTACATTACATAAAAATCCACCCTGCTGGCTGCACAGATCAAATATACGCCAGAGTTACAGGTTTTTCCTGTATCCTGTCCGCCTGGTGAAAGGGCTGTTTCAATCACCAATCTGATAGGAAACTAACAAGTTATGCAAGTGATGAGGTGCCTCCATGACCTTTATAGCAAAGAGTTAAATTCTTTTGGAGTAGATGTGGTCAGCCACATCCACGGCTTGTCTGGTACAGTCTATAATGGTAGTGACAGACTTCACGTTCCTGGGATCCAGGATCACTGCAGACAGTGACTGCAGCCATGAAATTAAAAGATGCCTGCTCCTTGGGAGGAAAGCGATGGCAAATCTAGACAGCATAATAAAACGTAGAGACATCACCCTGCCAGCAAAAGTCCATAAGGTCAAAGCAATGGTATTCCCGGTAGTAATGTATGGCTGTGAGAGTTGGACCACAAGGATGGCCAAGCGCCCAGGAATAGATGCTTTTGAATTGTGGTGCTGGAGAAGACGCTTGAGAGTCCCTTGGACCGCAAGGAGATCATATCAGTCACTCCTAAAAGACTGTTCCCTGAAAGGCCAGATACTGAAGCTGAAGCTCAAATACTTTGGCCACCCAATGAGAAGGGAACACTCAGTGGAGAAGACCCTGATGCTGGGAAGGATTGAAGGTAACAGAAGAAGGGGGCAGCAAAGGATGAGATGGTAAGACAGTGTTCTCGATGCAGCAAATTAAGCAAACTCCGGAGAAGAAGAAGAAGAAGAGATTGGATTTATACCCCGCCCTTCACTTGGAGTCTCAGAGCGGCTTACAAACTCCTTTCCCTTCCCCTCCCCACAACAGACACCCTGTGAGGTGGGTGGGGCTGAGAGAACTCTGACACAAACTGCTCTTTTTCAAGGACAGCTGTGCCAGAGCTTGTGACTGACCCAAGGTCACATCAGCAGGTGCAAGTGGAGGAGTGGGGAATCAAACCTGGTTCTCCCAGATTAGAGTCCACACACTTAACCACTACACCAGACTGGAGCACGACGGAAGACAGGAGGGCCTGGCGTGATGTGGTCCATGGGGTCATGAAGAGTCTGACTCGACTGTGCGACTGAAGAACAACAGCATGGTGGTAGTAGGAAGTGCCATCAAGTTGCAGCCGACTTGAGGTTCCAGAGGATTTTCAAGGCAAGAGACGTTCAGAGGTGGTTTGCCAATTACCTTCCTCTGTGAAGCAACCTTGGATTTCCTTGGTGGTCTCCCATCCGAATAGTAACCGACCCTGCTTAGCTTCCAAGTATCCAGATATCCAAATGGTAAGCCCACCCTGCTTAGCTTCCCATATCTGACAAGATCAGGCTAGCCTGGCCATCCGGGGCAGGGCTGCAGCTGATGTTCCCTCCTAGCTGTGGGATCTTGTGAGCAAAAATTCTACTTTGTGAGCTAGTGGCATCAAAGTTGTGCGCAAGTGATTTGGCTGTTGCATAAATTAGTCTGCTCTGGAGCCCTCCTTCCCGGGCTAAGACAAAAATGTGTGAGCCGGAGGCTAAAAAAACTGTGAGCTAGCTCACACTAACTCAGCTTAGAGGGAACACTGGCTGCAGCCCTCTTGGCGTACTAAAAATTGTAAGTGGTTTTTAGTGCCGTTGCAGTACATGCTGCATTGACAGGTATTATTGCAGTAAATGTAATTCCCACATAAAGTTCTGAATTCCTTGGGATATAATGTTTGAACCACACTTGATTTACCTTTTTCTTAATCAAATATTTCTGTTCAAACATGTGTGGCTGCTATCGTTAGCGGCTTCATTTATAGTCTGCCTTTCTCACTGGGACTAAAGCAGATGACAAATACGAAAAGGACTATCTAGTCAGTCAACACGTGAACTACTAAGCATGATGATACATGTTCGACTCTTAACAGCAAAGATTCCTAGTGAAAAAGAATAATGCAGCAGAGACAGGAAGACCGCAGGTATGAGAAAGGCGATTCAGTTGATCAGTGAGCAGGGTAGCACCCAGAAAATTAACTCGAGGCACTTTTAAAATCTTGTTTACCAACTGTAAGTCAAAAGAAATGTACTCTATCAGATTGTGCTCAGTTCAGGGCTCTGGGAAATTTTCTGGGAGACCCGCATCGCTGATCACCAGCTGCGAACCCCAGTGCCTCGCCCCAAGCACTGGCGAAAGGCTCTGGCTTTGGAGCTCCAAGAGAGCGCAGCCCTTAATAATGCCCTGAGAGCCACAGGATGCCAAGGGGCCCAGAGGCCCCGACCCAGGAAGCTTCTTCCTGCAGTGGAGCTGGAAGGGTGCCTTAGGTTCTTGGCTGGCCTGCAAAGCCACTTGAGCACCTCGATGTGTCCCCACTTCCTGACCTGCCTCTTGGTGCCTGCTCCCCCCTCCTTGCTGGCACGCTGCTGGTGTGTAGTGGAGCAGGCGTTCAATGAATACCAGAAAGGCCCCCGTGCTGTGGATCCAGGTCAAGGCCATGACACGAGAGGCAGATTCTTGTGCTTGAGCTGTGCAATCGGGCTCTGTGTGCGTCCCATCCGATTCCTTACCTCTCCTTGTTCATTTCAGCAGGTGAAAGTAAGAACAGGTTCTCTGTCATTTGTTTTGCTAAGCGGCTTGCTCTCACCTGTTTGGGAAAGTGGGATAACCTTTCGTTTTCATTGTTGAGACATTGAAACTGTGGGACAAGCCGTCAGTGGAAATGTCGCTGGCTAGGAACTCAGCAGATGCTGAAGAGGGAGGAGAAGAAGAGGAAGTTCCTGAAGGCTGGAGGAAGGTGCCTTGTCTAGAGTGGCCCCTGGAAGAGTGGGCGTAGCCGGCTGACGTGTGGCTGGCATAAAAAACTGCAGCTGACTTGCATTCTCGATTGAGCACTGACTGAGCCTCTTCTGCAAATAATACTTCTTCGGGAATTGCTTTCAGAGTGTGTGTGTGCACGCGCGCATGGTGTCTGCAGGATTCAGGTGTGTCGTTTTTTAAAAAAGCAACTCAAAGCATAACGGCCACTGGGGGAGATGGGCATTTTAAAAATATTTTCATGCCCTTCTCCTCTCTGTTTTCTTTCCTCTCTCCAGAATTTTTAGTAGAACAGATGTGAACGCAGCAGGGGGGATTCGGTAGACTAAGCAAATGGAAGTCACCTGCTTAAAGAGTGCCTGGTTGAACAGATTCACTCTTTATGCTTGGCGTACGCCCAGGCCTTGTTCCCTCTACATGGTGGTTGGCTGCCCGTCTCCCAGTCCTCCTCGGTGGCCCTCCTTCCACTTCTGGGACGCTGCCTGGATGTTTTAGTTCCCAAAGCACAACCAGCAGACAGCCAAGTGCAGGCACGTCGGGGAAAGGGGAGTTGATCAGCAGCCTTGTCAAAAAGAGCCCCAAGAAAAGCCAGAGATTGCTGAAAGGGATGCAGCTGCCGCTGAGGAAGCCGCGTGGGGGGTGGCTGTTGGCAGTGGAGCCTGGCTGTCAGGAGTAGAGATGTAAAATTTCTAGAAATTTTGAAGCTCGGAAAAAACCCTGGGTTTTTTCCAGTTTTTTTCGGGGGGAAACTGAAATTTTCGGAAAAATTGAAAAAAATGCTACATTAGCATTTCTTTTGTCTTTTCTAGATTGAAAGTCATTCTGTTACTTTAGGAACATAAAATATGACTATGGACATTTTACTTGGCATGAGATTATCACAACTAGTATATTAAAAATATAATGTATCCAAACAATTATTACAAACAGAATACCCACCCACATGCAAAAACAAAACTGAAACCTTTTTCTTTTCTTGTGACAATCGCACCTCCTAAAGGAAGAAATGCATCTTGTTCTTGCATTGGAGAGTTCAGTTTGTTAGCTAGGACTTGCTTGTCCTCAGTGCACAGAAATTAGATCAATCTGATTTGGAAAATATTTGAACACCTTGTCTTAAAATATTTTATTCAAATGTTCCATAATCATTTTTTTTCTTTTTCCAATTTTTCCAATTTTTCGGAAAAAAACAAAAAAGGCTTCAGGGTTTTTTTATGGGCCTTCACATCTCTAGTCAGGAGGCCAAGCAAAACAGGCAGATAATGGGCAATGGTAGTTGGAAGCAAGGGATGGCGATGAAGCTGAGGAGGGATGGTGGCAGAGGCCTCCGCCCTTCCTGTGCAGCCTGGCAGTGCTGCTGGGTGCGTTGCCATTCTGGGCTTCTGGGTTCTGGTGGCGGTTTTCTCCCACCCCTGGACTTCCTTTTTCAGAGCACGTGCCCTGTGTGCATCCCTGGCTTTGTAGTGGGCCAGTGCTGCCTTACGTCGTGATGTGGGTTGTTATGGGTCAGTGCAAGGAATGTGGTGGCTGGTGGGGGCTGAGATGTACAGTATCCAGAAATTTGGGAGCCTTGAAGAAGAATGTGTGTCTCAGGACAGAATGGAAATTTATGCCGTGCTTGCTTTTCTTGTCAAGCCTAAACTTATATTACTCCTTTAGAACACAAAAGGCATTATGTATATAGCTTAGCATATAGAATTGTGCTATTCAGTGTGTTTATGAAATGTAAACATATTGTCGTTGGCTCAGGGTTTTTTACAGGCAAATTTTCAAATGTCCAAACTGCTGTGCTGCTTTAGCACGTGCTTCTGGCTTTGGGCAAAGTGTGAGTAAGAGTAAAATTTTGAGAATGGGGGGGGGGGAGTTGTGTAGAAAACAAAAGGAAGGGTCTTATTTGAATTAAAGGACTAGCAGCGTATTTGGGGATCGATTTCTAGCCTCGAAAACATTGAAGTCTTCTTTTGTGCAATATCCTTATTCTCATGATAGAACATTAGTTTTTAGTCCAAAAAATTGGTTCATTTAACCAATGAACATAACTATGAAAATACGTTGTTTGCATTATACAAAGGGATTATCATTAATGCCGTAGATTATATTCCATAATGGCTAAAACCTTCTCTTAAAAAAGAGATTCATTCCAGAATAGAATATTTCTTAGGGCATTTTTTCTGTGATCCCCTGCCTTTCCATTTTTCTTCCCATTTGGGAAAACTGGAGAAAGTCGGGTGTGTGTGTGTGTGTTTCCCCTGAATTTTGCATCTCCCCCACCCATGATCCTTCACAGCTCTAGGGGGGACATGACAGCCTTGCCACAGCTTAGGTCTGTGAGGTTTTAGAGCACCTTGTCTGCTGCTTTGGGCAGGTCTTCACAGGTGACCTGCAGCAGACTTTTGGGAACCAAGTCACTTCTAGCCTGGAGTTGACATTCCTGGCCACTTTTGTGGATATGTACAGCAGGGCTGAATTTGCAGACCTCAGAGCTGAACAGTACGTGTGAATGCATGAGAAGAAGTGCACTGGGAGACACAGTCACCCTTGGTTGTGTTCCATGGATCCATTCCACCGGCAGTGGCAGTTTTCTCCTTGCACTGGGCAAAGCACCACGGCTATTGGCAGCCATCAACCTTCCAAGTGCTTTGGGCCCTTCCTTTGCCTTTCTCCCAGCAGCTGTGTGAGGTTAGTCCAGCTGTCTTGCCTCGTAAACAGCAGAGGGGGGTCATTCTGCCTCTGGACCTTGTGCCTACAAGCTGCTCACCAGGTTGGCTGCTCCTCTCGATTGCTGCTTGTCATTCTCTTCTCATAGACCACTCACATGCCAGGGGCAAGAGTTCTAGCCTCACCTCACCCTTCTCCCTAACTTGGTAGTTTTCTCTCTGCATGGACGTTTTTCTTGTTTTTCTGCTTTGGATGTGTTCAGCCCCCGGGCCTGAAGTGGGACCCTCTGGAAACAGGCTTGCTGTTCATAGCTGTGATGGGCTCGTTTATTTGAACCAGTCAGCACTGGTTTGGCTGTAAAAGTGAAGAGCTCTTGGCATTCAAAAGGAGCGCCTGGACTTAAGCAGCAGACCCCATTTCTTTGCATTTGGCAAGGCCTCCACATGTGTCTGCATGTTAAAAGTGTGCATGGAAGGGATGTGGAGTTGCCCCCCACTTCTAGAGGCTCTGAGTACCTGTTGCAATTTGATCATGTCTGTGCCTGAAGTTCCCGGTCTCTTACTGGATGATCGTGTGCTTTGGATTGGGAAATGATTTGAAAGGGGAAGGCGCCCTTTTCCCTTTTGAGGAAAGGTTTGGAAAGCTGCCTCGTGCCGCTCAATGTCGGCTGCTGTGATTGGCAGCAGCTCTCCCGAGCCTTCGCCGAAACCTGTGATCGGAGATTCTTTAATGGGAGATGCTGTGGCTTGCACCAAGAACCTTCTGCATGGAAAAAAAAGTGCAGCTACCGCTGAGCTCTAGCTGTTCCCCAAGCGTTGGTCATGAAGATCTTTCAAGACTGCTAGGATGCCAACGTGGAGGGTATGTGTGCTGAGTTCTCCTTCTGCAAAGAAACCGCTCGCTGGTTGGATCAGGGTGTGGCTTTTATGGTAGTCATTGTTACAAGTTTGGCGCAAGCCCTTTGGTTGGGCGTAATTCCAGGGATGGACAGCAGGTCTGAATGGCGCAAAAGCAGCTGACTGGCTCCATCATCCTGTTTTCTATAGCTGATTATCAGAAGGGCCACAGGGACAGCACAGCCCCCAGTGGTTTTTCCTCAGCCATTGTTTCCAGGGGTGCCCTGTACCGGGAGATGGGGATTCATGGCTACTGATGGACCTCTACTTCTCCTCCTCCTCCATGAATATGTCTTATCTGTTCTAAGCCCATCTAAGCTAGCGGCTTGCATTAGGATGGAATATGGAGAAACAGAGTGGCTTCCACTTTTCAGAGGTCTCAGACAAGGATGTTTGTTTTCCTCCTGTCTGTTCAGTTTATGTGCAGAACAGATCCAGGAAAGCTGGATTAGATTCGGATGAAGGTGGAGTGAAAATTGGTGGAAGGAACATTAACGATTTGAGAGATGCAGATGGCACCACATTACTGGCAGGAAACGGTGAAGACTTGAAATGACTACTGGTGAAGATTAAAGGGAAAATTGCTAAAGTAGGATAACAACCGAACATCAAGAGGACAAAAGTATTGATCGCTGAGGAATTGCACAACGTTAAGGTTGACAATGAAGAAATTGAAATCATAAAAGATTTTCTATTCCTTGGCTCACTCATCAGCCGAAATCAGCTGAGAAATCAGAAGAAGACCGAGACTGGGAAGGAGCTAGAAAAGATTCTTAAAGTGTAAGGATGTGTCATTGGTGGCCAAGATCAAGATAATTCATACCACAGTGTTCCCCATCACTGTGGAAGTGTGTGTGGAAGATGGACAGTGAAGAAAGCTGAAAGGGAAGACAGTCGATTCATTTGAAACGTGGTGTTGGGAGGAAAGTTTATGGACTACCAAAAAGACAAATATGTGGGTTCTAGAACATATCAAACCTGGATTCTCCCTAGAAGCTAAAATAACTAAACTGAGGCTGTTGCACTTTGGTCACATAAGAAGACAAGACTCACTGGAAAAGACAACGGTGCTTCGGAGGGGTTGAAGGCAGGAGGGAGGGGGGAAAGAGGAACACCGACCCAGCATGAGAAGGATGGATTCCACCGAGGAAGCCATGGTCTTCAGTCTTCAAGACCTGAGCAAGGCTGTTAATGATAGGATGTTCTGGTGGCCATTGGTTCATAGGATTGTCGTTAAAGTCAGAAGTGTGTGGATGGCACCTAACACATAGCTAGTGACCACTTTGGTATGCAGTGGGACTATCTTCTACACTTCACACGTTGTACTTCCTTTTGTCAGTTCTGAATCTGCTGTGCATCAGCTTCATTGGGTTGGCCCCAACAATGTGAGTTTTCTGGAAAAACATGGGTGAGGAAATCTTCCTGAAAAGTTTCTGGTGCTCGAAATAGGGTGTGATCTATCCGAGAATATTTATTTTGACATGGTTAGTACACAGAATTTTGAAAGTAATTCATATTAATTTTATTTCCCAATAGCAACAGATATTTAAGTTGAAATACTGGGTTAGAAAAAAAGATAAATCAAGTGTGGTTTAAATGTATACTCAGTTACCTTTATTGGGATAATACCTGTAAAAATTGAAAGATGGTGTAGTTGTCCACTCGTCTGTTTCAACAGAACGCAAATCTCTTCCACATGGAGGGTGTCAGTGGGACACCTCAGTCTCACCATCCTGCTCTGTGGCAGGTGATGCCTGCTGGTTCCATAGCAGATCGGGGAATACAACAGCCCTTTCACCATGTGTGAAAAGAAATAGAAATAACAGTTTTAGGTTTGGTTTTGATCTAACATGCATAGCTGATCATAAGAACATAAGAGACGCCAATGTTGGATCAGGCCAAAGGCCCATCCAGTCCAACACTGTGTCACACAGTGGCCAGAAATACCAGTGCCATCAGGAGGTCCACCTGTGGGGCCAGGACATTAGAAGCCCTCCCACGACCCCCCCAAGCACCAAGAAGACAGAGCATCACTTGCCCCAGAGTCCCTATCTATACCTTGTGGCTAATAGCCACTGATGGACCTCTGCTCCAGATGCTTATCTAATTCCCTTTTGAAGCCGTCCATGCTTGTAGGCGCCACCACAAATGAGTTCCTTGATTTTAAAATTTCGAATATTATATACAGTTCTGGTTTCATCCTCCTCTCCATTTACTAATCAACAAAAGACATACATGTCTTTTCACACAATTCTTTAGGATAAGGACCTGAGAACCATTAATTACAACTCTGAAACAGCCAAGCTTGCCTGATATTGTGCTGGCAATGGCATCCATTCCTGGCGATTTTAACTTTATGAAACAATGAATCTGTAGAATTGGAACATCTCCACGAAAAACAAGGCACTTGAAAATGTTCCATTTTGGAAAAGTATCTGCCCTGCTTCTCTGGGTGTCCCTGAGCACTAGCTTTTTCAGAAGGGGAGAAAATGTGCTCTTTGCTTGGTACACCCAGTTTTTAAAATCTCTGTCATGTTCTTCCTTTCATCTACACCAGTTTGGTGTAGTGGCTAAGTGCGCGGACTCTAATCTGGGAGAAGTGGGTTTGATTTCCCACTCCTCCACTTGCACCTGGCTGGATGACCTTGGGCAAGCTGTAGCTCTGATAAGAGCTGTTCTTGAAAAAGGGCAGTTTCTGTTATTTATTTATTTATTTATTTTTACATTTGTATCCCGCCCTCCCCAACGGGCTCAGGGCATTTTATAATTAAAACATATAAAACATATAAAAACATATAATTAAAACATATAAAAACATAATAAAACATCAGCACTAAAACCACAGTACTATATCCCATTACTAGCATACTAAAACCAAGATGTTACAGCCGCAGTTCCAATTGGTCCTCCCATAGCGTGCAAGTCCAGTGGTGGCGGCTTATCCGGTCTTCTCTTAAGTTCTTCCTCGCATCGATTAAGATGTCTTGACGGTGGAGGTATAGTAGGGCGGCGGCTCCTACTCAAAGGCCTGGCGGAAGAGCTCCGTCTTGCAGGCCCTGCGGAACTGCACAAGCTCTCTCAGCCCCACCTACCTCACAGGGTGTCTGTTGTGGGGAGGGGAAGGGAAAGGAGTTTGTAAGTCGCTCCAAGACTCCTTCAGGTAGTGAAGGGCGGGGTATGAATCCAATCTCTTCCTCTTCTTCCTCACGCCAGCAGCCCCTTGCCCCCCTTCCTTGAATCCAGTAGGAACTCAGGGTGATGCTAGTAGCTGTGTTATGCGTGGGTATGTCAATCTCTCCTGGTTGCCTGTGGCAAGGGAAGATTCTCTTCCAAGTAACCAAGCTGGGATGCTTCCAAGGGTGGTTGTGTTGGGCCGCTAACAGCTATTCTTGGGGGTGCTAGTGAGGGGGCAGGCGAGGCACTTTACTTTCTTTTATTGCAGCGTGGCCTGGGTTTTTGTGTGGCTGCAGGATGGCCTACCTCCACACACGCAGCACTTTCTGCGGCAGCCGCCATGTGACTCTTGCTTGTTTCCACAGAGCTCAGACGGGTGGGAGAAATTTCCATGAAAATGCACGTCCTTTGCCCCTTTCAGCTAGTTCAGCCTGTTCGCTGCAAGGACACGGTGTCCAGAAGCCTGAGCGCTTGCTTGGCTCCTATCTTGTGTGAATTATGTAACCTGGTCAAGTCAGTTTGTCTTGGAAACGGCCTTTAAATCCAGCAGGTTTTCTGCAGGAGAGGGCGTCAGCCGGGCCGAGCAGGCAGGATGTCTGCCGTGCCAGATAGCTAGCCAGATTCTCACCCTGCCACCTCTCTTGGCCAAGCAGCTGATGCCCTGCGCCTTGTGCACACAGAAGGGATTTGCCCAGGACCAACAGTTGCGATGTTGTGTTGTTGCAGGGGAGTGAAAATTCTGGGCAACCTTGAGAGGGACTGGCTTTCTTCACGAGCGCCATGTGAACACCATTGTCGCTGATATTTTCATTGTGACTGGAACAGGGGAGGGTGTAGTAATCACCTGTGGCACTTTTCCAAAGTTGTTCTCTGTGACCCTCACAACAACTCTGTAGGTAGGCAGGTCTGAAATCTCTCCTTGAAACCTGCCTTCAGGCTGCTAATTCCTGCCCTGGTCACCCCTGCTTCCTCCTCCCCCTCCTCCCTCAGTCTTCTTGCTTCCAAGTC
The DNA here is from genome assembly GCF_001447785.1 of Gekko japonicus. Lineage (NCBI taxonomy): Eukaryota > Metazoa > Chordata > Lepidosauria > Squamata > Gekkonidae > Gekko > Gekko japonicus. The sequence continues at coordinate 124,907 of NW_015174859.1, forward strand.
TTAGACTGCGAGTTTCTGGGTGAGCCCTGGGTGCCCTCGGTGGTCCTGCAGAGCTGAGAAAGGATGCTCTTTTCCTTCTCTCGCCACCAGCAAAGGACTGAGGTCTGGCTTGCCCAGGCAGCTTAGCTGAAATCGGAATTGGAGCCTCCCAAGCTTATGCTCTCATCTGTCTGCTCTACCAGCAGGACTGACATATTTGGGGGGGGCGTGCCCCAGAACTGACATGCTGGAGGTGTGTGCCTCAGCCCCTGAATTGCTCCTTCCCCACTACAGGTGGGGCTACCGTCCCAGTCCTTTTGCAATGCATGCCAAAGGCCTGGATCGAAATGGAGCCGCTCTGGGCAGGGTCCTCCTCCTCCTCCAGACAGGACAGGCCTCTCGGAGGTAGCTGTCTTGGTGTCCTGAGGCTGTTCACCGTTAGAGCAGCCACATGCGCGGGGAAAACACGACTGAAAGAGCCATGTGTCCGTACTGACTAATCTCCCCTTCACCTTTTCAGACTGTACCACAAGGACCGGCAGAAGCCTCCTGGCTGAATGCGGCAGCGCCAGGCCCAAGGTAGGCAACCCCCCCCCCACTGCCCTCCCCAACTTTCTCCTCCAGAAGTTTCGCATTCATACAAACGTTGCCTGCCCTTGCGTGCTTCCAGTTGAGTCATTTTTGTGCCCTAAATTACTAAGTGGCTCTTTCCTTGTGGGCCGCCTCCCTGTGGTGATGGTGGGCTTTGCCTTTCTTGGGGTTTCTCGAGGGCTCTTTCACGACTGTGGGCAGCCTGCTGGCAGAGTGACGGGCGATTTGGGTCCGTTTCCTGGTACAGCAGAAGGAGGCTGTCCTGGCCCGGCGCCTTCCAAAGCAGAGTCTGGGGTTGCTCTTGGTTTCTGCTGAGGGCTCCAGTTTATTTTGATGCTCTGGTGCCTCTCCCAGTCAGGTGTCCACTGGGGCAAACTGTGTGTGTCTTTCCTTCTCTTGTAGCAAAAGGATTTGCAGCACCAGCCCCCAGGCTCCCCCCAGAGTTGGCATCAGAGCTCCTCGCCAGGTTTGTGCTCCAGTTCAGATGCTTTACGTGCGGCTTGGTTGGCCTGAGTCACTCCTTCAGCTGTCACATTTGTATCCTGCCCTTGCCAGCAGCTCAGGGCAGCAGTCCTGCTTCTCTCACAACCGATCCTGGGAGGTGGGTTAGGTGGGGAGAAAGTGGTGGGCCCAAGGCCAATGGCTGAATAGGGATTTGAACCCAGGCCCTTCCCAGTTCTGGCCTGACATTCTAACCACTACGCCGCACTGCATCGTTTTATGATCAGCGGCGCTGGAAGCTGGAGAGAGGCCCCACTTTCTTCTCTAGGGAAGGCTCTAGAAAACTCTCTCCTCTGTGAGTGTGCGCATGTGTAATCCCCCCCCCCGCCGTGTTCCACCTTACTGTGTCGCCTCAAAAAAAAAATCAGAAAATAAGTGACAATCAATATGCTTGTTTTTCATCGATTGCTTGTTTCGTGGCTGTGAAATGGAAAAAATACATCTAGATGGTCTCCTTCAGCTTCGTTCCTGTAGGCGGCAAATTTGATAAAAGGCCTGGCGTTTTCACCTCTTCTTGTTGGAATTATTTGGAGTAGGTGGCTTAGAAGAAAAGCCCTGGGCAAGTCAGTGCAGGGAAAGCTGGGGAGAAGAGCGGGGGGGGGGGGTTGCCTGGGGGTGGCTGGTGTTCTGGTCTGTCCTTGGTGAGCAGGGCGTGGTGCTTTGGTGCTCTGGCTCAGGAGTCACCTCCCTTCATACAGCTCCAGGACGCCAAGCCTGCGTTTCCTGTTGGTCTTCCTAGACTCCGGGGAAACGTCTTTCCTCCACTGGAAGTCCCGTGCTGCAGTGTGATGAAAATGGCACTTGGAGTGTGACGTGGCGACAAAGCCTTCCGCAGCTGGAGGGCCTGTCTGCTGCATGAGGCTTCCCATGGAGACTGGCGGTGGAGGGATCCTGTGGCTGGAGCAGCTCATGAACGAGTCTAGCGTGTTACAAGGGAAAGGGCTGTGGCTCAGCGGCAGAGCGCCTGCGTGGCATGCCGAAGACCCCAGGTTCGACGCCTGGCAGTGTCTCCAGTGAAAAGGGCCAGCTTGTAGGTGATGTGATAGGCCTGGAGCTGAGAGCTCCTGCCAATTGGAGTGGGCAGCAGTGGCTTTGACAGACCAGAGGTGTGGCTCAGGATCAGGCAGCTTCTGGGGTTAATGTGGTGTTGAGTTCCGAGGTGCACCAAGCTTGGGAGGTGATGTGCTGGCTGAACATACCTTTTGGGGCCAGGGTCTGTGTGTGTGTGTGTGTGGGGGGGTGCCTTTGCTACTAGAAGTGTCTGGTTTTGCATTCTCTCTCTCTCTCTCTCTCTCTCTCTCTCTCTCTCTCTCTGTTCGGGTGTGGGGGGGGGGGGGGGGGGGGGTTCTCTCTCTCTCTCTCTCTCAGTGCTAGTGTTGGGAGGACAGTGGGGAGTGTTGGCTGGGTGTTAAAAAACCACTTGTGTCTCCTTAATGGAGGAGGCTGAGGCTTAGGAGATTTTTTTTAAAAAGAAAGTGTGGGGAGGGGAGTGAGAGCAGCCTTTGCTCTCTGACTCTGCAGTAGCCAGTCTGGTCTGGGACAAGAGGCGGCAGTTGGTCGATACCACTCTCAGCGGTGGGCAAGACAGTGCGAATTGAGCTCGGCAGCTGTTTTCCCTGCTCTTGCAGCCAGCCCACGGGGAAGGGTTCCGGAGCCACCCCAAGAGTCTGCCTGTGGACTGGCTTTGGTGCTGGGAGGCTGAAACCCTTCAGATGTAGGGAAAGGAAATGAGGCAGCCCTTCTCTTCTGCCCCCTCTCCAGCCCCCCGCCTTTTTTGTTGAAGGCTTGACAGGGTTGTGGCTCTCCGAGAGATTTGCTGGCTCTGAGACCCAAGAGCATCCATGTTTTCTGAGGCAGCCTCCTTCTCTTAGCAGCATCTCTCTCCTGTGCCAGCTTGCTTGGCACACGTGTTTCAGCTTCTGTGGATGCTTGGACTGACTTGGCCTGCTGGCAAGTGACCAGGCTCTTAGAGGCATTGGCTTTGTCCTGTCTTCAAAGGGATGGCCAGCCTTTGGGGGGGGGGGGGTAGGCCTGTGTCATAAGGCTCCCATCCCCATGTTTTTTTCTTGCTGGGGGTGCTTTGCACCCTCTGTTGCCTCTCCCCTCTGTCCCCATTGAGTTTCAGAACTGAAAGGAAGCCCATCTGAGGTAGGGGTGCAGGGTTGGCTGGGCAGGGCTGTAGGTTCACACAGGATTAAGCACCCTTTCCCTTGCATCTGGTCACGGGCTCCCTGTTTGCCATTCTTGTACCCCAGCCTTCCTCCAAGGACCTCAGGGCGGGATGCACATTGCTCCTTCTCTCTTTTTCCCCAAGAACCCTATGAGGCAGGCTGGACAAAGAGGGTGTGGCAGTCCCAGCATCACCTCATGGGCTTCTTTGTTGAGCAGGAATTTGAACCCAGGTCTCCCCCCAAGAAATGCAATTCCATCCTACAAGGTCCAGCATTTGGTTTTGGGTGTGGGGGATCCCTTCCCTGCATTTGGTGGAACTTGTGGAGACTTGATCCAGGGGGGCATTAACATTAGAGGCCCATGGATCAGCGGTTGTGTTTGCTGTACTGTTTCCTCTTGGCTTGTGGTTGATGTAGTTGCATGTGTGAATGAGGTCTTGGGATTTTGGTGGACTGTAAATTTAGTGTGAGTAGCCAGTATGATGTGGTAGCGAAAAAGACAAATGCGATCTTAGGGTGCCTAGTGCGTAGCATTGGATACGTGAAATGCGATAGTCCCACTGTATGTTGCACTGGTCAGACCCCATTTGGTGTATTGCATCCAATTCTGGAGGCCTTTTTCTAGGAAAGACATAGAAATGATGGATGTGCATTCGGATATTTCCAGCCCAAGTATGTATCTGCAAATACCTTATTGGCATTTTCTGGATACCTCCAGGTGTCCAGATGGTATCTGGGATTTTTCAGGATACCAGTAAATGGGTCCCAAAAATCCAGAAATATTCGGGAGAACTGGGAATATTGGCTCCCAGGACCGTTTGTCTTTGATTTTTCTTTATCTGTTTCATTGTCTTCTTGTCAGGGCTTGGTATGGGCTTGCCAGGTTTGCTTGGCTTGGATTCTGTGTGTTGAAATTAGTACCGTGGGTCCTGCGAGTTGCAGCATTATGTTCTACTAGGAATAAGGCTCGTTGTGGAAATAAATACAACAAGCTGTAGAAAGAGGCTCTGGACGGGTGCCCTGTCCTGGGGCACTCAGTGTCAGCTGTGGTGACCTCAGCGGCGTATAATGACACAGAGTCCACCGTTTTCTGCAGGGGAACTGATCTCTGCCATCTGAAGAGCAGCTGTAATTCTGAGTGATCTCCAGCTCTCACCTGGAGATTGGCAGCAGTGGTTTGCCAGGAGGAAATGGATGGTTTGAAGGGTGGAGTCTTTAGCACTGCAGCTGTCTGAGGTCCCACCCCTCCTCAAATCTCACCCTCTCCAGGCTCCACCCCTCAAATCTCCAGGAATTTCCCAACCTGGAATTGACAACCCTATCTTCTTCCTGGCCAATCATCAACCTACCTTTATCTGCCCCTCTGACTTCAGCTTTCCATCTCCCCTCCCCTTACCTGCAGCCTCTACCCTGCTCCGAAGCACTGACTGCTACATCACATTGGCTGTCATGGGGGGCCATCTCAGTAGGGTATAAGGACGCAGAGTACACCATTTTCTCCAGGGGAACTGATCTCTGCCATCTGGAGAGCAGTTGTAATTTTGAGTGAACTCCAGCCCTCACCTGGAGATTGGCAACAATGGTTGCCCAGGAGGAAAAATACAGTCTTTCTCTGCAGTGGGGACCAAAGCAGATTACATCATTCTCCTCTCCCCCTTTTGATCTGCCCTGTGAGGTAGGTTAGGCTGAAAGTCTGTGACTGGTCCGAAATCATCCACTCAGCTTCCACAGCAAGAACCTGGGTCTGGCAGACCCTGCTCTGAAATGTTATTTGCTACGCCGCACTGGCTGTGATATCGCCTATTATCACAACTGAACTCCAAACAACAGATCTCTCTCTTCCCCTGGAGAAAATAACTGCTTTGGACTCTATGGCATTCTGTTCAGATGAGGCCTCTCCCCTCCCCAAACCCTGGCTTCCATAGACTTCAGCACAAAATCTCCAGGAATTTCCCAACCTGGAGCTGGAAACCCTAGTCAGGACTGGCCCTGATCAGTTCCCCACAAAGGCCTGGAAATGGCCTCTTGGCTTTGGCTTTTTAGTGACAGAACCAAGCTTGGTTGCCTAGCAACAGCCACTGAGGGAAAAGTTAGTGTCACAGGAACCAAGCAGGAGAAGCATCTTTGTCAGGAGAGACAGCCGTTTTGGTAGTTTTTCTGGCAGGGAACAGTGGCTGAGATGGCAGTGGGCGGGGAAGAGGAGCGGACCCAGCACCTAGCCAATGGCATGTGATTACTCTTGAGTGGCTGTTGATGGGCCAATGGCTGCTGGAGTGCGCAGCACAGCCAACGAGAGAGCTGGAAATGTCCATGTTAGGAAAATTATATATATAAGATGCTCAGGTTGGATTGCAGTGGATTCTAGGGTTCAACATTGGCTTGAATTCTCTGGTTTAAGATTTGAGTTGATTCTCTAATTGAATTTCTGTTGTAAACCGCCCTGAGCCCTGGTCAAGAAATTGAAATAAATAAATTGACATTTGTTGGGCTTGTGGCAGCATTCCTTGTTGAATCCCTTGGGCTTGGATTCTGTGGTTTGACATTTGTTGCGTTAGGCTTGCCACATTGTTCTGTACTTCTGCTGGGATTCCCTGGTTCTGCATTAGTTCTTTGGGCTTGTTGGTTCTGTTTGCATTGGGAGGCTTTTCGTCAGTGGTTACTTTGCTTGCTCTTATGTGTTTGCCCCGGAAAAAGCTTGGGATTTTTCCCCTGTAGAAAACACGGTAGGATGTTTGGTTGCCTATTGAAACTTGGGAGTTATTTAGTGGACAGGCATCAGCAGCTCCACTGCAATTTTAATGCCATTTGGTTTAAAAAAAACAGCCCCTCCCCTCAGAAAGATTTTCCCTGGAGAGTAATGTTGAATCCTGAAAGAAACCTGGGTCGAAATACCAAACTGGTATTTGGGACACAAATAACCAGGAATACTGATATTTTTTGGCTCCCTGATATCCAGGTGTAAAAAAGAATGATTCTTCCCCCATGGTGCACATCCTTAATAATAACTTTAGAGCAGGTGCAGAGGAGAGTGACAAGGGTGATGAAGGGTTTGTAGGAAAGGCAGAAAGATCTGGGGATGTTCAGCTTGAAGGAGAAGAGGTTGAAGGGTAATAGGGATGATTATCCTTTCCAACTGTTTGAAGGGCTGTCATCTAGAGCTGGGGTGTCAAACATGCAGCCCGGGGGCCAGATCAGACCCTCGGAGGGCTTCTATCAGGCCCACAGTGGAACTGGCTGTCTTCTGCTGCTGCTTCCAGTTCTGCTGCGTCATCTTAGGTTTGCAGCTTACAGATACACACCTGAACAGCATGCTCAAGATTGCAACAGCACAGACATTTTGGTGCAGTAATTCAGAGCAAGAGGTGTCAGTTATCAGACGCTGTTAAATAAACAGAATATTGCAAGAGTGCTAACATTTTAAGCATGCTTTTATTTTAAGTAAAAGAAACCCTTTGTGTTTTTTTGTATCCTTTATAAAGTTTATATCTCCGCTACCTGGCATTACATTTTAGGACACACATGGCCCGGCCCAACAAGGTCTCATTTATGTCAGATCCGGCCCTCATAACAAATGAGTTCGACATCCCTGATCTAGAGTATAGTTGGTAGTGGGAGATATTGGTGACAAAACTTTTTAACAATAAAGGCAATTCAGTGGTGGAATCAGTTGCCCAGGGATGTGGGTGGGCTCTCCCTCCATGGGGGTGTTTAGGCAGAGGATGGACAGTTGTTTGTCAGGGGTGCTTTCCGTCGTCCTGCAGGGTTCAGGGGGTGGGAATGGGTGGTCTCTAGGCCCTCTCCAGTTTTTTGATTCTATGATTCTGGTGAAGAGTCCTCCTGCCCTTGAACTGGTCTCAAAGGCAACCGATCACCCTCACCGGGACTTGGAACAGAGTTGGGCAGGGAAAAGAGGCCGGGCGAGGCAGCTGCTCAGCTGCACCCAGACATCTCATAAACCTCCCTCATGGCTCTCTAGTGGTTCATCCCAGTCATTGTCCTCTCAGCAGTAACAGCTCTTTTAGCTTGAGAATCTGCCCGTGTTTTGGATGGCATTTACATTCTCATGCCTCTCCTGGGGGTGGATCTGGAGGCAGCTGGAGAATCAGCATGACTCTGTGTTTGTGTGTGTGTGTGGGTGGGGGGGGGTGCTTCCTTCTCCAAGGCAACCTTCGTTTTCCAAGGATCCCAGCCACAGCAAGCCAACAGCAGCAGAGTGGGGAGCTGAGATGCAAGGCATGCCCAAATTCAACAAGAAGAACAAAATCCAATAAGAAGAACGAAATTTTAAGAGGACCAACTAAATTGTCACCCAACAATCGTGCAAGCTTTTTACATTAGTGTTGTTAAAGAGAGTGTGTGCAAGGTCACACTTTAACACCATGGCCAGAGAAGTATGCCTTCTGCCCTGTAATTACCAGCCTGATGAAGAACTTTGGTGAGGAGCTCGAAGGCTTCCATGGTGGTTTGTGCAGTCCCCCTGGTTGACGCTAATAAATACAGCCTAATAAACCAACGTAATTTAAGGGCTGCCTTCTCCCATATGAACTTACCTGTTCACTCTGGTCAGCCTCCAAGGCCCTGGTTGGGTTGCCCCGCTGCCTGAGGCTGGACGGGTGGCGACCCAAGAAACGACTCCTCTCGATCACTTCACCAAAACGTTGGCGCTGCCTTCCCAGAGAGACTCGTCTGTCTCTATCTTTTGTTTCATTTGGCCCACCCCACCCCCAATAATTATTATTGTTCCCCTCCCTGATTCTGGTATTGTTTTGTTTGTGGTTTTTTTTACTTAATTGTTTTGTTTATTCTTTATTTATTAAATTAGACTTTTAGGCCACCCTCGCCTGAAAAACAGGGTTCCGGGCAGCGTACAGCACCATAAAATCCCAGTACAATTTATAAATTGCAGTGAAGATTCTAGAATTAAAATACAGAATATACCTAAAACCAGGGATCATTTCGTAGAAAAAGAGGTGCAGGAGCTCATTAGCATAACTCATTAGCATAACTTATTTGCATATGCCACACCCCCTGACATTACCGGAAGTGTGTCAGAAGGCAACACCCACCGCTCAGGCTCCACTGGACTGTTTTGGATTGCTAGCTATGGGGGGGGGGGGAGTGCAGATCTGCCCTCACAGAGGAGGGAGAGCTTGTACATGAATAAAACTTGGTCTTAAAGGTGCCACTGGACTGTTTTGGACCAGGGAGCTAGGGGGAGTTCTGCAACTTACCTGGCTGCTTCTTGCTCTGACTGAGGGCTGCTGGGAGCAGGGGGTGGGGCTTGTTGCATGTGCCCGCCCCCTGGGCTCTTTACTGCCGGAGCTCCGCTCCTGTGCACCCCTGCAGGATATAACCCCTGAGAATGCAGTCCAACCACATCAAATGGCAGAAAGTTTGCAGGAGATGCCACAGCCTCATAGGGGAGGGAGGCTGGAGAAGATGGGAAGGGGAGAGCTCCGGACTATGTTGCAGCCCTCATTATCCTCAACCCAGATGCCTGGCCAACATCTCTGCCTTGCATGCCCTGCAGAAAGGGAGCAGATCCTGCAGGGCACAGATGTTCTCCGGCAGAGAGTTCCATCAGGTAGGGGCCAGGGCAGGAGAAGCCCTGGCCCTATTTGAGGACAGCTGGATCTCTCTTGGGCCGGGGACCGCCAGGAGGTTCTCATCTCCTGAGCGTAAAGCTCTTCTTGGGGGTAGATATAATTTTAAGTGTTACTGATTGTTCATATATTTTAATGTTTTCATGACCTCGGGGACCCTGATCAGGTGGAAAGGCAGCATGCAAGTGTTTCAGCTCAATAAAGATAAGGTCTGGCACAGACTTCATGCCCAGTTGGAGCGTTTTGGCTTGTGTGGCTGAGGGCTAGAACTCCTGCGTGGGGTCCTGTTTCTTTTTCTCTCCCCTGTGCCCTTCCACTCCTGCGGAGGAGGAGGAGGGAAAGGTGCATCGACTGTGGTGTGGGTGGAAAGTTTGTCCCTGTCAGGCCATGGCCAGGTCTCTCTGGCAGGGGAACCCCTCCTGCCAACCTAGCAGCTCGAAAGCAAGAAATTGCAAGTAGATAAATAGGTACCGCTTTGGTGGGAAGGTGACAGCATTCCTTGCGCCTTGGCGTCCAGTCATACCAGCCACATGACCATGGAAACGTCTTCGGACAGCGCTGGCTCTTCAGCTTGGAAACGTAGATGAGTACCTCATCCCTAGAGTCGGATTCGACTGGCTTTTGAGCAAGGGAAACCTTTCCCTTTACTATAGGTAGGAACTCTCTGTCTGGGGCAAGTGATGCTCTGTATTCTTGGTGCTGGGGGGGGCAACAGTGGGAGGGCTTCTAGTGTCCTGGCCCCACTGGTGGACCTTCTGATGGCCCCTGGTATTTTTGGCCACTGTGTGACAAGAGCGTTGGACTGGATAGGCCATTGGCCTGATCCAACACTGGCTTCTTTTATGTTTCTATGTTCTTATGTTCTCCTCACCAAGGGGGGCCTGTTTGGAATGATGCGACACCCCCCCCCCCAATTCAACCCAAGGAGCTGAATGGGCAGGACCCATCTTCATGGGTGAGGATTCATTTGACCTCCCCTGATGCCATGCCAGTGAAGCATCAGAAGGAAATAGAGGCCCTGCTGGGCATGCTACGGGATCCTGGTTCAGCCAGTTCCTCAGGTATTGGGTGTAGAGAGAGACCCTGCTTGGCCTGGGACAGTGGAGAGCCACTGACGTTTCAGAGTTGGGTGGAGGCGGGGGCCTGGTTCTGTGTAAGGCAGTTCCCGTCAGTCGTGTTCTGATCTCTCCCCCCCCCCCATCTGCACAGCAGTCCTTTGAGGCAGCTTCAGCTGAGGGAGAGGAGGCGTGCACAGGTGACTGAGCTTCGTGGTTTAACTGGTGATTTGAACCCAAATCCCCCCAATACTAGTCTGACGCTGAGTCGGCATTGATGCTTCGTCTGAGAGCCTGTTTTGGCTAGGGGTGCCACATAACAGTGGTGCAGCTGGGAGATCTCTCCTCTGTGTGGTTGTCTCCTTTTTTGGCATTCCTCTGGAGCGCCAGAATTGCACGGGATCAGAATTGCACTATGGACCGGGAAGGCCTTCATTTAAATCTTGCCGTCTGCTGTGTATTCTTTCTTTCTCAACCTTGGCAGCAAAAATAGAACTGACCTACCTTACAGTACAGTTGTAAGGACTGTACGATACACAGGGCCATCCACGGCACAGTCATACCAAACTCTGCTTCGGGTAGCACTAAATATGTTGGAAGTGCTTTAAAGGCTCCAAAAGCTCTGTTTAAATGGATGCTGAAATGAATACTGCTAGCAAAACGTCAGTGGCACTCAGTTCCCAATGCGTCCCGTTTCTGGTGCAGCTGATTAGCTTTTCTCTTTGCTGTTTTGCACCATTGGTGTATGGAGCCTGCAGACCTAACACGATCAGAAAGGTGGCAGGGAGTTCTCATTCTAGCCCTTGTGGGGCTGTTTCTGTGCCTCAGTCGTAGAGTTGTAGGAACTGGAGTTCTCGGAGAAGTCTTCCAGTTGCGAGTGCTCCCCCCCCCCTTGTGTTCTCTGGTAGTTCTTGGTATTTTTTTTCATTTGTTTCGAAGACTATAAATGGTTGTGCTTTTTTTTTTTTTTTTTTTGGGCTAAAGAAGCTATTTGGCAATTTCCAGAGGAGACGGGCACAGTAGGGACTAATTTCCTGCCCTTCAGCCCTGCTGGTTTCGCCAATATGACACGGCTGAAGTGACAGGTCTACATTGTGAGACATTTCTAGAAGGATCCCGAGGTGGTATAAAGGCGGTCTGTCCCTGAGCTCTCTGCGGCAGGCAGGCAAGCAGGCTGTGAGCATGGGTGCCACGCACTCCAAGAGCGGCGCTGATGCCTCGGCCCCCCCGGAGCTGCTCTTCTGTGGCTCTTTTTCCAATAAGTGGAACGAGAGCGTCTTTTTGGAGAACGAGCTCCTGACGGCCAGGATCTTGTCCATCCTCCACCTGCGCTCCGAGGACCGAGGGCTGAGAGTGGGGAGTCTGCAGTTTGCACCCCGGTTTCTGAGCACCAACTCTGTGTTTGCTTCCACAGTCCCCCCTCTCAAGGAGCATCCTCGAACCACCCTCCTGGGCTCAGATGGCACCCCCAGCCTGCCCTGGAATCTCGGCATGACCATCGTGCCAAGGGGAAGCTTGCCAACTCCACCGAGTGCCACCACCGGGGCTGCTGGGGAGACTGGGTGAGTAGGCGGGCACCGGCTGGGGGGGGGGGTTGAGTCTTTCCCCGGTGTGGAGGGTCCCCTGTCTGGAGAATTGAGCCTGAAGAATTGCTGCTTGGGGCCATCCAGGAAGAAGCAACTGCTCCTTAGAGAGGTGGCTGCGCAGGATTTTTGTTGGCTCATTTCAGCATTCTCCTGGAGAGAATGAGATTGGCACTTTTGATCCAAACTTGCCGGTGAATCTTGTTCTGCAGAGGGCTCATGCCCGATTCTCTGGTTTTAACTCTGATGAGTTGGAGGTATGCCGGGGGGGGGGGGGGGGGGTTGGAGAGGGCTCTTTCCTCTGAGCAGATGTGGGTCTCTCTCACATCTAGCAGAGTCACAGTCGCTCCCCTCATCAGGCAGTCAAGGAAAGGCTGTTCAAGTTCAGAGCTGGGATTTAAACAAGGTCTGTCTGCCCAGCCGGTTGCAGAGAATTTGAATTAGCTGTCCAACTGACTTTGTCATGCTGGGTGAGAAGAGGGAGACCCTGTAAGAGACACACATTCTACACACACACACACACACACACCAATTTGAGCAGGGAGCCAGTTTGGTGTAGTGGTTAAAAGCGTGGACTCTAATCTGGGAGAACCGGGTTTGATTCCCCACTCCTCCACATGCAGCTAATGGCATGACCTTGGGTCAGTCAAAGTTCTCTCAGAGCTGTTCTCTCAAGAGCAGTTCTCTCAGGCCTCACTCAGCCCCACCTACCTCACTGGGTGTCTGTTGTGGGGAGAGGAAGGGAAGAAGGAGATTTTAAGACGCTCTGAGACGCCGAGTGAAGGGCGGGGTATATAAATCCAATCTCCTCTCACTTCTCTCTTCCTTCTCCTCTTCTCCATGGAGGCATCTCCACCGTACATCAAAGCATGCAGCTGGGTGGTAAGGGCGGGAACAGGATCTTGCCCCCAGGGGTGTTTGAACTTGTGTGAAACGAAGCTGTGACCAGCCAAGCGTCCCACTCGATGCTTCTTGCAGGGTAGCAGGAGCAACTTGGCAACTGGGAGCATCGGACCAGTGAGGGTCCAGCATCCTGCTCTGTACAGTAGCCAACCGGCTGCCATGGAGGGCCAGACAAACAGATTCGAGAGGCCAAGGCCTTCCCCATCGCTGCCTCCTGGCACTGGTATTCATAGGTTTGCTGCCTTTACTCACCGTGCCGAGGAGCCGTCAGTGAGCCTCTCCCTCCAAGAACGTAGCCTTTGAAAGTCATCGGCACTCGTGTCCATCACTCCATCCGCCGGCAGCGAGTTCTAGCTGTAACCCACCTCTGTGTTTTCCTTTGGCTGTTTAGACTCATTGGTGGAGAGATGGATGAGGCAGATTCTGGAGTCCTGAAATGTAAACCCCCCTCTGAAGATGTTGTCTCACTTGCTCCTTCAGCAACAGAGTCTGTGCTTGTGGAAGGTAAGAGGGTCCTTTGCTCTTGAGGAGGGGGGGAACCTCCCAAGCAATGTCCTTGACCTGCATGACCTGCGGGGGGGAAAGGTGGTATCCTCCTCTCTGAGAGGGGAGTGGTCTGCTGATTCAGGCACCTGGGCGGGAGATGGTGCCTCTCAGGGGCCCCGGCACGAGGAACCGAAGTGGGGCTTCCTCTGCCGGTCTCTGTAGAGGTCAGCCTGGTGGGCGGGCTGCTAGCAGCATCCCGTGTTGGAAGAGCTTCAGCAAGGCTGACTCTGGTTCTTGTCGTTTGGAGATGCTTATTTGGCCTCCTTGTGGCATGAGCTGGAGACCGATGCCCGGGAGTTCGAGGCCCAGTCGTGGAGCCTGGCGGTCGAGCAGCCGTACGCGAGGCAGCAGGAGCGGGAGGTCCTCAAGCGGCAGGACGTCATCTACGGTGAGGGGCTCGCCTTCTCCTGGGGCGTGGCCGCTTGGGCCCTGGTTTGTGATGGGGGTGGGGAGGCCTGGCGTCGAAGTGGCCGTCTCTCCTCAGGTGTAGATGGTCGAGAGGAATGGGTTCTCGGATGTGGGTTTGGGGAGAGACCGGTTTGAGGGCTGCCGCTTGCCTTCCAGAACTGATGCAGACGGAGATGCACCACGTCCGGACCCTCAAGATTATGCTGAAGGTCTACCTGCGAGCCATGAGGGAGGAGTTGCAGTTCAGCAATGCTGTCCTCCACCGCCTCTTCCCCTCCGTGGACGAGCTGCTGGACCTGCACTGGGCATTCCTTTCCCAGCTGAAGGAGCGCCGGAAGGAGGCCCTGGAAGAAGGCAGTGAGCGCAACTATGTCATCCAGAGAATTGGGGATCTCTTGGTGCAGCAGGTCAGGCAGGGCTCCTGGGGACCTTGCCCTTTGGGTGGACGGTGGGGAGGGGCGGGGCTTCTCCCTTGGCTCTGCAGAAGTGTCTGGAGTAAAGAGGGAGGGTCCCGGGAAGGGGCTTGCAAGCAGTCGGGGATCCTGCTGGTCAGTGGCGGAGCCCCTCCTGAGCGCGCAGAAGGGCCCAGGGCCGTTTTCTGGCACCTCCTGCTGGAGAAGGATCTCCCTTCCTCTGCCCACAACACCGCAGAGCTGCTGCCAGCTGCAGGAGGCAGAACTGGGTGGGATGGGCACGTGCCCACCCCCTTCATGTGAAGCAGCAGTGGGAATGGCTTTCCCCCCAGGCTGAGATGCGGGGGCTTCAGCGCTGTTGATCTCCCCCCCCCCCGCCGCCGCCTTGTTGCAAGTGGAACCAGGGCAGGGGTCCCCAACCCTTTTGGGCCCGTGGGCACCTTTGGAATGTTGACACAGTGTGGTGGGGGCCCACAAAATAGCCATGCAGGAGGCGGAGCCAGCGGCAGAGTGACTGCCCCGGCTGACCATCAGGCGCCCAGTGAGGATGCTGGTGCTGTGGCGGCAGCTGCCGTGGAGAGGAGTGCTCTGAGAAATCTGCGCAGACAGCCAGACCTCCAGTGGCCAAGGCCAAAGCCCACCTCACTTCCTGAAAGCACTTGGTGGGCGGGTGACAAGAAAGGTGTCAGCAGGCACCACGGCTCCCGTGGGCACCACGCCGGGGACTCGTGTCTTGCGGTGCCTGATTATGGGGCTTTGTCCTGTAAGCCGGCTGGAGGTTCAGTGAGGAAGGTGGGCTGTAATTAAAGCTAAATAAAGAGTCATCTTCACCTAAATAAGGGGCCACTCCAGAGTGAAAGTGTTCTGGGCCAAGCATTCAACAACAACAATAACAATGCACACACACACCCCCCCGAGCAGCTGACTCCCCCTTCAGGAGTTGTTATTACCCTGCCAGCTCAGATGACGTCCTCTCCTTCAAAGCCAGCCAGGCATTTTCAGACCTTTCCTTGAAGGTTTCCCGTGTACATTCTGGGTCAGCTTTTCAAAAACAAAGTATTTCCAGTTCTCTATTGGATGCCGGGACCAGACCCCTTTCTGAGGCTCTGCATCTGTTTTGAGCCAAAGATGTGCAGCCAAAAGCCAGTTCTTGCAGCTAGACCACCACCACCCCTGCCTCCCCCCCACCCCGGCCTGGTTCTGCTGGGAGCCTTCAGTCTCCTGTGCACGGAGGGCATCCTCTCTTCTGCTTCTGGCTCAGTTCTCAGGTGAAACCGGGGAGCGGATGAAGGAGAAATATGGCATCTTCTGCAGCAGCCATGGCGAGGCAGTGAATTACTATAAAGAGCTGATGCAGCAAAGCAAGAAATTCCAGAACTTGATCAAGGTACGAGAAGCATCTCTTACTTAGCATCATGTCTTGGAAGGCGGTGGCGGGGGGTGAGGTGTCCACTGGGGTTGGGGGCTATGGGGCCCAGTGGCCCTTTTCTCCTGGCAGCGGGCAACTGAGTTCCAGATCCAGAGAAAACCAGTCCCCGTCCCCCCCGTCCTGCCTGTGGGCTTCTGGGACTGGGCTGGATGGGGGCTGGGGCTGGGGGGGGGTGGACCCCTCCTAGTTTAGGGCCGAGGACAGTGGCTTCTCCTTGTCAGTGCTTGGCACAAACAGGGAAGGGGAGGTCTGAAGTGCCAGGGTTCAGAGCCTCCTGGCCCAGAGAGCTCCTGAGAAGGACCCTCCCTTTGGTTTTC
>NW_015174859.1:140419-216468 GCF_001447785.1 Gekko japonicus
GGGAAAGAGAATCACTCTTAACTGTGTTGCTGGGCGGATAGCAGGAGATCTCCCCCCGCCCACCCCTGTGAGGTGCGGGGACCCACTAGCTAGCTTAGGCGGCTGTGAAAAAGGCTTGTTTTTGTGGCTGAGAAATCTGCCTCGGTGGCCTTCGGGCAGCATACCTCTGAGTACCAGAGGAGCACCCCCAGCAGGGGATGACTTTCAATGTCCTCCTCTCAGTTTTGAGCCAGGGATGAAGGCGGGGCTACCAGCACCATTGCTGTGAGTAAGCCTCCCCTTGTGTGTGTGTCTGTGTGTCTGCCTTTTGCTCCGTAGAAAATCAGCAATTCTTCCATTGTCAGGAGACTCGGGATCCAGGAGTGCAACCTCCTCGTCACGCAGCGCATCATGAAGTACCCGGTCTTGGTGGAGCGCCTCATTCAAAACACTGAAGGTGTGCAAGATTCACCTGTGGGGCGCTTAGCTCAGCTCAGGCTGCCTCCTTTTTTAGCCCTGCTGGGAGCCTCTTCCACCAGGGGCTCGCAGAGGGAATTAGAGTGGAGGGTGTCGATTGGACCGCTGGTTGTGTTCCAGACGAGTTTTTTTCCTCCCCGCTCCTGAAAAAGAGATTTCTTTCCCTTTGGCTCAACTCCTTGGCTCCTCTCTGCAGCTGGCACAAAAGAGTACGAGGACCTGACCCAGGCGCTGCAGCTGATCAAGGAGGCCATCACGGCCGTCGACACCAAAGTGAACGAGTGCGAGAAAGCGCAGCGCCTCCGAGAGCTGGTGACCAAGATGGAGCTCAAGTCTTCAGGGAAGTTCAAGAACGGACTGGTCTTCCGGAAGGAGGACATGCTGCAGCGGCGCCTCCTGACCGACGGGATGCTGTCCTGGAAAGCTGCCTCGGGGCGCCTGAAAGGTCGGTAGGTGCCGGGCTTCCTTCGCCCTCCTCCGTGCAGGCTGCGGCGAGAGCACTGAGCGGGGGATCAGTCAGCCCTCTTCCGGCTGCTGGGGGCTGGCTGGGGTGGTTCAGCCGTCTCTGGGCCACTTCACACTTTTAAGAAGGCCAATCATGTGGCACACACTCACACACACACCCGGTTTACTTGGAGAATGTAAAGCTGGTGAGATTTTACCCCTCCTGGGCTGCATTTGAGCATGAACCTTCTGACCATCCTGCGATGGCGGCTGTCGTGTAGCTCTGCTCTGCTCCGCTCCTTCCTCCCACTTCCCAAGGTCCCCTCACCTGCACCCTTGGAGTTGACCCGAGTGGCAGGAATTGAATCTGGAACCTCTAGTGTGCAAAAGCCTTTCCCCATATGTCCCCCCAAGAGCACTACGGTCGAGGGCGCAGCACCTACTGGTGGTTCCAGGCCCCAAGGACATCAAGTTGGCCGCAACCAGGGCCAGGGCTTTCTCGGCGGCGGCTCCTGTCTGGTGGAACGAGCTCCCAGAGGAGATCCGGGCCCTGCGGGACTTGGCACAGTTCCGCAGGGCCTGTAAGACGGAGCTCTTCCGCCAGGCCTTCGCATAGGAGCCGCCGCCGTCATTGTGCCACCACCGAGTTGCCATCTTCGACAGTGGATTAGATAGATAAGTGAACCGACCCAGGGAAGACGCCTAGATGACCAAAGAACTTACGTTGTCAGGCTAGGTTGATAAACGGAACCCATCTTGGAGTGATAAGATTTAACATCTAGAGCACCGCACTTTATTTATTGATTGTTGTTATGCTGTTTTAATTGTTTGTTATGGCATTTGCCTCTGTTGTTAGCCGCCCTGAGCCCATTTGGGGAGGGCGGGATACAAATCTAATCAATAAATAATAAAGCAGGTTTCCGGCCACTGAGTTGTGGCTCCCACTCCAAACCAAATGTAGGTCTTGAAATTATATGAAGGTGCCTCATGCAGGCCAGTCTAGGCCAGTCTGTTCTCCTCCAGGGTCTCAAGAGGGGAGAGGCCTTTCCCAGCACAAGCTGCGGGGGCTGAAGAGGGTGCACGGCCACAGCCGCCACCCACCCACCCACGGCTTCTGCTCCCTTTGCCCCTGCAGGCGACCACTAATCTGCGCACTGGCACCACCAGAAGGACAGAGAGGGTGCTTGCGCTTGCTGTGCTGTGTGGTGGTTTGGAGGCCCCATCTTTAAAAAGTAAACAACAGATGGGTTAGGGGAACAGTGCAGAGTGGCAGAAGGGATCGGCTCTCGGGGGTTTTGTCCTCATGAGATTGGCATATGTGTTGCAATCTAAAGAAAAATAGGTCAAAAATGAGAAATTTGGAGTCCTTGTTAGTTTTTGGGTAAGATGTAAAGGGATTTGGGGGGAAGGGACTGGCTGGTGAAACATCTGGTGCACCCAGTGGGTTAGAGCTGCAGCAGCGCCCTCCGTGGCTGCTCTTACATACCGGTTCTGGCTGGTTGTCCTGTTTGGGGGGGGGTGTGGGCCAGGGACACCAGCTTTTGCAGATTCTGGACAGGGGCTACAGCATCCGTGCTTGGCACCTGAAGCCCCGGGAGCCTGCCCTGGCTGTCCTCTGAGACAGTTCCTCTCCTCCTGCAGATGTTCTCGCTGTTCTGCTGACGGACGTTCTGCTGCTGCTACAGGAGAAGGACCAGAAGTACGCGTTTGCGTCTGTGGTGCGTATCTGTGAGCAGGGGTTGTGCCCAAAGCTCCCCAGGGTAGGTGGGTGGATGAGAGCACAGGAGCGACGATGTGATAGCAGAATTCAGTCCTTCCCTGGCTGGTGGACCCTAGTGGCTTAGAGGCTGGGCTTGGGATCAGGAGGTCCTTGGTTTGAATCTTACCTCTGCCATAAACCCACTAGGAGACCTTAGGCTCGGCTGCACTCTGTCTCAGCACTGCATCTTCCACATGGGGACAGCAGGACAGAGCAGGAGTCCAGGAGCTCCTTAAAGGCTAACAAAATTTGTGGCAGGAGATGAGCTTTCACGAGTCACAGATCACTTCTGAAGCGGTGAAGGTATCTGGAGACGTGAGACCTGACTCACGAAAGCGCCTCCCCTGCCACAAATTTTGTTAGTCTTTAAGGTGCCTCTGGACTGCTGTTTTCTGCTGCTGCAGACAGACTGACACGGCCCACCCCTCTGGATCTAATACATGGACAGTAATTGATGCCTGCCCTAAAGGGTTGTTGTGAGGATGGTCTGTTGGGCCTTTGCGGTCCAGGGGTGTTCTGGAGAGGCCAGAGACTGACCGAGGTGTTTCCTGCATTGCAGGATCCCAAGCCGCCAGTGATCTCCTTGCAGAAGCTGATAGTCCGGGAGGTGGCCAATGAGGAGAGAGCCATGTTCTTGATCAGTGCCTCCCTGAAAGGACCCGAGATGTATGAAATTCACACCAGTTCCAAGGAGGACAGGAATTACTGGATGGCGCAGATCCGCCGGGCAGTGGAGAAGTACGTGTGACCCCCCCCCCCCAGTCTGTCTGGCCTCTTGCCCGTTGCCGGTTCCTTTTCCCCTTGGGGTGGCGCAGTCCGAACAGAGCTGGGGCGGGGGAAGTGCAGCCAGGCAGGGCAGCCTTGCGTGGCCAGAGCTGAGAACCGTGTCCATTTTGCTCTGCAGCTGTCCCGATGAGGAGGAGAGGACCCCCGCCGACCCCGAGGAGGAGAGGAAGCAAGCCGAAGCGAGAGCAGCGAAGCTGAAGGAGTTCCATGGTAAGGAGGGCGTTTGGTTCAGAGCACCTCAAGACCCAAAGTAGTGTAGCTGTGGAGCAGCCACTTCCAGCGGGGCCAGCCCCCTCAGGCCCTGTTTCCCAGACAGGCCGGGGAAAGTCCCTGGAGCGGCACCGACTCAGTGCTTCCTGCTTGGGCCCCCAACTCTAGACCGCCTGCGGGTGAAAGACGACCTGATCATGCAGAGCCTGAATGAGAAGCAGCAGATATACTTGGAGATGGCGGAGATGAATGGCTTCGAGGTGGCGCCCCAAGCCTCCCGCCCCTGGCTCATCTGCAGGACGGAGTCCCCCGAGGACCTGCAGGGGGAGGTCCTGGTCAAGCAGGCGGTGTCTGAAGGTAGGAGGTGCTGAAGAGGTGCCAGCAGGCGAGCGATGGGCCGCAGCTGCTGGGGCTCCTGAAAGATGGAGACCCTGGGATGCCCACGATCCCGTCTTGTAGAGGGCCCTGACCAGAGTTCCCTCTAAGCTGAGTTAGTGTGAGCTAGCCCACCGTTTTTTAGCCTCCGGCTCACCCATTTTTGTCTTAGCTCAGGAAAGATGACTCCAGAGCAAGCGAATGTACGCCGTAGCCAAATCGCTCGCTCGCTAATGCCAGGAGCTCACAAAGCGGAGTTTTTGCTCACAGGACTCCACGGCTTAGAGGGAGCATTGGCCCTGACTAGTTATTTAACAGCCAAAGTGGGGCGAGACCCAGCGTTTGCAGCTCTGCCAGGACACGCAGCTGCTGTGCTTCTGCTGGTGACCGTTGGAGGGGGGGAGGGAGGATGTTAGTTCTCCTCTTTGTCGTCCCCCCCCCCCCCCAAGAGGCCGCTGAAGCAGGCCTGTCTGTGTCTTCTAGCGGAGAGCATCCAGAGCTGGCTCTTCATGCAGCTGGGGAGTGTGGCCTCTCATCCCGAGGACAGCTGTGCGCCGGGTGCACTGAGGCGAGCGGAGACCTTCGGGGGCTACGACAGTGCCGCGGCTGGGCTGGCCAAAAGTGAGAGCGATTCCAAGAACGGGAGCACCAGAGTGTGCAGCTCTGACACAACGGGCCTCGGTCACTCATAGGAACGAAGCCTTTCCCGATGGGGCCGAGGAGTGGCAGCTCCCCGCCCAGCCTCCTGAGCTGCCCGGAGGGCCACTCGTGGGGAGGAGTTGTGCTGTCTCTGCTCGGGCCACACCGTCCTGCTGTGCCCCAGCAGGCTCGTGCTTGGCTCTCGTGAGCCGTGGGGGGTGTGCACACTTGGCCTTGTTATCCAAGGAGACGCTCCTGAGACCGGCCTCACCTTCCGACTGGCTTTTCCCTCCTCCTCAGTGGTCTGTTAAACCCCGGCCAAGCCAGCCTTGTGCTGAACAGTGGCTTCTTCTCATCCCCCCCCCCAAGCTGGGGAGTGAGCCATTGGGAAAGGGCTTCCTCTCTGCCCCCGTCAGTCATTTTGCCCCCCCCCTCCACCCTCTCTCTAGCTGGTAGTTTCAAGAAGAAGGTGTCTGGTGGAGACCAGTGGGTGCGGGAGCGCCGAGGCCTTCCGACTAACCCAGAGGTGCCTCTCCAGGAGCTTCCTTCGGCCATCAATGAAGGGCCGTGCTTGGTAAGTGGAGGTTTTCCGCTTGCTGGTTCCAAGGTGGAATCAGCTGCCTAGGGAGGGGGGTTAGCTCCCCTTCACTGACAGCTTTCAAGAAGAGGCTGGGTGAATATTTGTCAGAGATGCGTTAGGCTGGTCCTGTGTTGGGCAGGGGGGTTGGACTAGATGGTCCGTATGGCCCTTTCCGACTCCATGATTCTATGACCTGAGCCCCTGCCCCCGAGTGCCGCCGTCAGAGTCGAAGTCCTCGCTCTCCCACCAGCAGGCCTTTCCCTTTTGCTTCTCTGCAGAGTGATCTCTTGAGGCTGGAGGGCAGCGGCCGACCTCCACCGGCTGTGGAGTCAGAGGTACAAGCTCAGAGAGCCAAGGAATCGCAAGGCGTGCCTCGGGCACGGTGGGGCAGGGGAGGGCCGATTGGAGAGGGAGATGGGGCTTCACGCAGGCCGTGCCCGGACTCTCCCTCTCGCAGCAGGGGGGTTGGGCTTGCGGTAACCCAAACAGGAAGGGAAGTGAGCCGCTCTCGGCCCGCTGCAGGCTTGGACTGGGGCAGCCGGAGGTGCTGAGAAGCAGGAAGCTCCTCTGGGCTGCCATTTTCCCTCCTGGTGTGTCTCCACACAGGAGAGGGTCCCCTTTGAATCAGGGCCCCCACAGTCCTGCCGTCAGGGCCTTGCAAGGGTCCTTCCTGAGGCATGGCTCTCTCCCCGGTGGCTAGCACCCCACCTCACCCTCGCTCTGTCTCTCTTCCCAGCTTGTTCAAAGGATACAGGCCCTCTTGAGGTTGCTTCTCAGCCTGCAGGTAAGCCACCGCCTCCCCCAGCTTCCAGGGTTTTTATGGCATTGTAGCATTCAGATTTTTTTGGGAAAGGACCGTTATGGGTAGGTGTGTGTGTGTGGGGGGAAGCATCCAGAAGGACAAATGTGGTGATTGTGAGCAGTTGGACGGGAAGCACTGAACCCAGGAAGGGAAAGGGGACCCTCTGCAGCCCCATGGACTAGAAGGGAGTTCTGTTCATGCACTAGACGCCTGGCTCTCCGTGTGCACAGGTGTGACCAGAACCCCTCTGCTACTTTGGGGGGAGGGTGCAGGTGAGCTTCTGAGGCGACCCCTGCCAGCAGAATCTCTCCCTCCAGCCTCTCCTCAGCTGAGGCCTTCTTCCTCTCCCCCCCTCCCCAGGCGGTGATGGCACAGCAGGACAGCTACATGGAGCAGCAGCAGAGCAGCCTCCTGGACCGCGAGAAGCAGCTCCGCCTGCAGTCGACCCGGGGGAGCCTGCTGCTGGAGCAGGAGCGGCAGCGCAACTTTGAGAAGCAGCGGGAGGAGCTGGCCAACGTGCAGAAGCTGCAGGGCCAGCTGAAGGTGGAGCAGCAGCGCTGGGAGCGCGAGCGGGACCGCCAGCGGCGCGAGCTGGAGGCGGCCGAGGCCCAGCGGCAGGAGCGCGAGGAGGCCCTGCGGCAGCTGCAGGCCTGCCTGGGCCAGGAGAGGGAGGAGCTGGAGCGGCAGCGGGAGGCCTACCAGCACGACCTGGCCAGGCTGCGGGAGGCCCAGCGGGCCGTCGAGAAGGAGCGGGAGCGCCTGGAGCAGCTGCGCAGGCTGAAGAAACCGCCGGGGCCCTTCTCTCCTGAAATGGGCCCGGTGAGTCCGCCTCCCAGCAGGCTCCTGCATTCGTCACGGGGAGACGGGGGAGAGGTGGTTCCTCGCACTCAGGGGCTGGCCAATCCCAAACGCACGCACTTCCTCCAGGAGGAGCAGCCCCAGCATGTCACAAAAAGCTGGGCCACAGGAAGTGAGCAGGCTCCTGTGGAGTAGAGGAGTGCCTGAAGTCTCAGCCTCGGCAGGGGACGGGGGGCGAGTATGGTCTGCCTCGGAGAGGGAGGCTTTCCTGTGGGTCACGAGAGAGCTGGTTCAGTGAGGCCCGCCTGGCCTGGCCGTGGTATTTTCCACAGTTCTGGGTGCCGAGTCAGGCCTACCTGGGCTCCGGCTGGATGCGGCCCTTCGGGGCCTAAGAATCCCTTGTCACTGCAGGCCATGCAGGTGCTCTGCCACAGCCGTCAAGGGTAGCTGTTTGTGTCGGCTCAGTTGTGCTTCCAGGTAGACTGGGGGGGGGGGCTCAGGGCCCCTTTGAAAGAGGAGTGTCGGGCCTCAGGGAAGCCTGGCCCGAGAGCTGCCCAGAGCCTCTGCCTCTCCTGCAGCCCAGCTCCACAGAGGCCGGCCCCAACCGTTGGCTGTCTTTCTTTCTTTCTTTCTAGGGTCACCCCCTGACCCATTCGGTCAGCTTCAACGGGGAAGGGCTGGAAGGAAGCCTGGCCCCCGCGAAGCCCTCTGGACGGGCCAGCATCTCAGGGGCGGACTACCTGGAGCGGACGGAGCTGGCCCGGCGGGAGAGTGCCGCGGCAGAGGGGCGTCCCGTGCTGCCCCTCAAGAACGAGGTGCCCATCCACCTCCTGAGTGCCACCAACCAGAACCAGAAGCAGGCCGCCGTGCAGCAGCAGATCCCCACCAAGCTGGCAGCTTTCACCAAGGGCAGCAAAGAGAAAGGGGGCAAGCCTGGCAGGGCCTCCCAGCGGGCGGACAGCTCGGGTGAGTCTCGGAGGAGCCCAGAGGGTGGCGGTAGTGGCTTCAGGGGGGGGGGGAACTAGGGCTGGGCTGTTGGGAGTAATCTGGTGCGGGGCCTTGCCTTGGTGGGCACCGTTCTTGCCTCTGGAGGAGAGGGGCTGAAGCAAAGAGGTTGGAGCCCCTCCTTGGCACGCAGGCTATTTCAGAGTCACTTCCCGGCTGGCATCCTTCCTCTGCTGCCGCGGCCTCCCTTCCTAATGAGCCCGTTGCCCGTCCGAGGTTGTTCAGCCCCTGAGGAGAGCATCTGCCACTGAGAGGGGCTCCTCCACGGTAAAAGGGCTTCCCCCAGCCGGCGGCAGGGACTGTGCTGCTGCCTCCGCTACCTGGGGAGCAGGCCTGGGGCTGCAAGGGTTTCCTTTCTGTGTTTAGCGTCAGTCGACCTGCGGCAGCTGCTCACTCCCCGGCTGGCTGGGAAGGACGAGTCCGGGCCCCGCAGCAGACAGGTGGCCAGCCCGGTTTTCCTGCACGGCCAGAACACTGCCCCCCTGCCAGGTAAGCTGGGTCTGAGGGGCGGACGCAGGGCAGCTGATGGAGCCCTGGCCACTGGCGTCGCGGCACTCAGGCCTCTTCTTCTCTCCCAGCGGATCCATCCGGCCCCGCGGAGAGTCACCCAGCAGCGCTGCTCCCCCCTGCCCATCCGGTCAAGCCCAGCAGCATCCACGCCCTTCCGCCCGCCCAGGATGATACAGCTGCTGCTGCCGCCACCAAGGAGGACATTATCTTCTTCTGACCAGCACCCAGAAGGCCTCTGCTCCTTGGCCCCAGCGGGGGGTTGCCCTTCCACAGCTCGCCCATTTGTGGACTGGTAGCTCGGATGCCCTCTTGTGGGATTCCCACTCAGGTGCTTTCTTGTCCCTTCCGGGCAGGTGGGGCCTTAGCCACGGCCTGTGCCTCCCTAGCCTTTATCCTGAACTCCCTGCTGCCCGTGAGCAAAGAGAGGCTGAGGCCAGGAGCTCCGTGGATGGGGGGGCAGCTGCATGTCTGCCAGTCCCAACCCTCCGCCGGGGAGCCGCACTCCCCCATCTCCGCAGAGGAGACCGACACCTCCCTCTTTGGGGTTCTGGGACGGCCGCTTCTGCCAAAGAGTCTGGCTGTGGGTGGTGGTGCAGAAGCCAACTGCTGTGGCGGCAGGTCTCCTTTCCCAAGAGAAGGAAGCACAGCTCAGATTTGCAGGAGCGGAGACGTCTTTTGACCCTGCACGGCAAAACGAAGGGAGGGAAGACACTTGACACTGTCCCACCCGCTGGCTTCCGCCCGGCTCTTTCCCCCCCGCTGCTTGGGACGGGACGGGGTCTCTTCTGCCACGTTCTGCTGCTCGATGTCCGTGTCACGTGCTGATCTGCTCTCTGCATGACTGCGATGCCAAGCGCCAGGTGCACCCCTCGCCCCGGGGACAGAGGCCTGGTCTGCGTGCAATGAGACCCCTTCACACACCCTTGCAGCGTCAACAGGACGGTTCTGCGAGGGCTGTCACATGGGAAGGAAGGGTAGTGGAGGTGGGGAGGCGTCTCTCTGGCTGCCTGCATTTCTCTAGATCAGTGCAGCTTTTCTTTTTTTTAATAAAACCCATTCCCATGTGGAAGAATATCTTGGGAGTGCAAAGAGACCGGGCCCCCCACGGTTCCAGCTTCCCTTCCACACCTGCTGCCTGAGCCTCGAGAGCAGTTTTGATCCTGTGGGGAGTGCAGGAGGGAAAGCTCCTTCCTTGTTTGTACCCCCTTTAGCTTTTATCAATCAGCCCCCCTGCCCCCATTTCAGAGCAGATGTGATCCTGGGCATACATTTCCTTTTGCACGGCAGGGCAGGAGTTGGCTTCCCTAACCTCACCTTCCTGTGCTCAGGTTGTGTCTGACTTGGTCAAAGAGGGCCAGGTCAGGCCCAGTGGCAGGGATGGTCGTGGCCACGGCTGTCTTTGTCAAACAAGCCTCTGTGCGGCAGGGCGAGAGAGGGACGTGGCACCTCTTCCCAGAAGCCCCCCCAGAAGCCGATGAGATGCAGGGAGGGGGGCCTGGAGTTGTGACTAGGGGGGCTCTGAGCCTGCCACCCCCACACCCCATCTGCTTGTTGAGGCCGCTGGCATCCCGAATACCACGTGTGCCATACTCCATCCGTGTTTGTAATCTATGTGTGTACAGTTTTTGTACTGAGAAGAATTGGAGCACTTTAGACTGCGGCTGGCGTTTTTCAAGGACCTTTTCTATTTCCTTCTTGTGGCGTGAGAGAGAGAGAGAAACTTCCCCCGTGCTGGACCCCGCTTGATGCTGCTGCTGCTGCTTGTGTCTTAAAAAGCTACACACACACACCCCATCTTTGCCCTGCTTGCACAAAGCTGCAGTGATGCCTTCCGGTGGCCCCTGCAAGCGCCTGACATAGAGTCCATTCCTTGCCTGTAATTCTGTAGCAAGCTCTTCGTCTCGTCGTCCTCTTAATTTTATTGGTGAAGTCCTCTGGTTCAAAATGTTCAATATGTTTGTTGAATTGTGCACTATTTTAGTGATCAGAAAGGTGATCTGGCACACTGAATGGTTTTTTTAAAAAAAGCAATGATTGCAGTTGTCTCTTCTCTGCAGAATGATTGGGGAACCTCAAATACATCTGAAAAATGGAAACTTCAGTGCCTTGAACTTCTCTATTGCTGACCCCAAACTTTATCTACTTGATTTATTGTCACGGAAACCACAATATGAAAATGAAATCCTAGTTCTTTCCACCCACCGCAGCACTGCACAAAGAAAAGCTTGAACACTTTTCCTTTCCCAAAGGTTAAAGCACCTGTCAATACGCTTTGAAATTTGAATTTATCAATACATCCCTGTAAGTGGAGCTGCCCTTGAAAACTCTGCTGGAGCTCAGTTTCAGGGAAAAGCAGCTGCTTGGTCCTAAGTCATGCTGGCCTTCCTTAACAAGCCAGAGATTGACAACAGAAACTATGGCAGCCCCCAGTGTGACTGGCCCAAGGTCACCCAGCATACTTTCATGGTGTGAGTGGAGACTTGAACCTGGGTTAACACTCTGAAAACTCTGGATCCACATGGCTCAGCTGCTGCCACCCTGGCTCAGCAGAGCATCTGCTTGTTGTGCAGAAGGTCCTAAGTTCAGTCCCTGGCATCTCCACTTTACAGATGTTCCCTCTGATTTCCCCTCCCCTACTGAGCGGAGCAGAATATAACTACTGTCATGCTAAAACAGGCAATGATTCAGTAGAAGGCAGCTCCGTGTGTTCCTGCAGGAAGGCCACCGCTTTGGGAAAGCAAGGCTGGTGTGAAGGCCTGTGCAGGAGAGCCCAGACAGTCTACTGGAGGAGGAAGGACGGGACAGGGAGAAAGGTCGCACGGCAGCCCTCCATGGATTTGTGGCCGCCTTGCCACCATAGCCTGCTGGGTAGGGAGCAAAGGTGTGTGCACCAAGAGCCAGGAAGACTCAACCCCTGTGCTGGTTGTCAGTCTTGCTCTTTATTCTTATTTGCCCTGATTTGTCTCACAGTGAGCAGCTGGCCCCCTCCCCCCCCCAAGGGGGGGCGGCCTCTAGAGGAGGAGGTCTCCCCACCCACCCCCAAGCTGGGAACCCGTTTGCAGGAATGTGGAGGGGGACCCCCACCTCCCCTGGACTTGGCTTCATCCCCTGGCATCCACAGTGCTGCCCTGCCAGTTGTGTCCCCCCGGTACTGTGCTGTGCTGGAAGCAGAAATTACCCTGGTGGAAGAGTTGCTGTGCTTGCCCGAGCTGGATGCCAGCCAGCCGGCTGCCTGAATCGGCTTCTCACACCGTCCCGGTGCTGACCTTCTCGTAGGTTTGGTAGAGCCCAGTCAGAGAAGAGACTGTCCCCAGAAGGCCAACCAGCCACGGGGGGAACTTCCCAGCCCAGAGAAGTCCCGGAGGCAGCCAGTGGATGGCGTTGGCCAGATCGGCTGCGTTGCTGAGGATGGTCAGCGCTTCTGCTTTTGCCTGGGCCCTCAGCTCCTTGGCGCTGCTGGGAGAAGGAGAAGGAGTTCCCATCAATTCACTTGCCAGCCGTGGCCTAACCTGCGTGTGTGTGTGTGTGTGTTTCCTTTGACCCCATAGTTTTCACAAGATAATTTCTGGAGCTCTGGGAGCAGCTTTCCTTCTCCACACAGGTCCCTGGGCGGGAATGCTCCTCTTCTGGGGTCTTCCAGAGAGGCAGGAGGAGGCACAGGGGGTGTCTGAAGGAGAGCGAGCGACCAGCCAGAGAGCACCAGCTCTCAGAGGTGGGAGAAAGGACATTCCTTGCAGCACTTGTGGGAAGGGGTCCCAGTGAAATGTGAGATGACTGCAGGATGTGAAACGGCAGGGGAGACACAGGGAAGGGGTCGTACCTGGGCTGTGCTTGCAGTTTCCATCTGAGCTGGGTCAGGATTCTCAGAGAGCTGGAAGAAGGGTGGGAAAGGCGGTACTTCAGCAGCGTACAGAATTCCTGGAGCACATCAGGTGTGCTTCTGGCCCCTCCTCCCCCGTGCCCCAGTGTGCTTTTTTAAAGCTCTGTGATGAGACCAAGGCAATCAATGGAAGAGCAGGCAGAGCTGGAGAAGTCTGGGAAATGGTTAGGTCTCCCCGCCATCACAAACCTCTGACTTAAGAGGAGGCTGCTCCGGCTGGGGGAAAGTGACACACCCACGCAGGCATCAGGTCGGGCTCTGTGCCAATACCTCCCCGCCCCCCTTTGCACTACCAGCTTTCTTACCGAGCCATCCCCAGGAGCAGAGATGCTCCCCAGAGTGCCATGCTCAGTGCCCACCACTTGGGTGCGTTGGCACGGACGATCTCTGCATCTGCAGCCCAGGCCACGTGTTCGCAGGGGTAGTAGAGCTGGTCGGCCAGGTTGTTGAGGACAGAGAGCCAGCGCACTATGGAGTCCTCCTCCTGCAGTGTGCAAAGAAGGTAAAAGCTAAGGCCAGCTGCTCTGCCTCGGTCAGAGCTCACGACTGCAGGATGCGAAATGAGTGCCTCTGAGCATGTGCACCTTGGGCAAGAACTGATCTAGAAATAGAGAATGTGGTTGAAGTGCTAGAATTATCTACGTAGCTACTGATGCCCTGTTTTCCTTCCCAACGGGCCCAAAGCACCTTCCCACATCATTATCCTCAGCTCTTGTTTTATCCTCACAATAACCACCCCGGGAGGTTGGTTATTATGCTAATGTGTGCCTGTCCCGAGGCCACTCAGCGAGCTTCCACTGCACGAGTGGAGATTCGAACCTGGGGTCTCCCAGATCCTGCTCTGACACTCTAACCAATACAGATGCTGGCTAAGCAATTTTGAGAAGCCGGGACTTGAAAGGCACGGGGAGCGGCTGCCAGGCAGTTGCGTACCAAGCCCCTCTGGTCCAGAGGTGGGGTGGGTGGGGGCGGAGGGCAGAGTGCACAAAGGACTCACTCATGCCAGGGCCCGTGTCTCTGCAAGGGCCACTTCCCTTCTGCTGCTGGGTGTCAATATGCTGTGCTCTTGCCTGAAAGGTTACTGACCTGTGGCTCTCTGGGGGGGGGGGGGGGGGGGGGGCGGGGGGGGGGGTGGGGGGCTCTCTTCTTTCTAACTCTCACTGTCAAACTGCAAACAGGCTTAGATTCAGGTGGGGTCGCCATGCAGAACAAAATCTTGAGTCCTTGAAGACCAGCAAAGTTTTGTTCAAGATATAAGCTTTTGTGTGCATGCATGAAAGCTTCTACCTTGAATACAAATTTGTTGGTCTTCAAGGTGCCGCTGGACTCGGACTTTGTTCTAGAAATAGGCTTGTTTGTGTTCAAGCCACGTTAGAAGATCACTGCTTCTTGGAGGTATCAAGCAAGCGACTGATATGGCCAAAGTTCATCCGAGGGGGGCACCGAGGGGCAGCTGTTCAATTTCGGAATCATTCTTTTGAACCTGCACGCTTCCCTGTAACCTAGGAACGCCCCCCCTCCCTTCTCTGACATTTTGCTAAGCCAGGCCTGGGCCCTTCCTGAGTGTCTCCTGCAAACGAGACAAATGCCGCGTTGGACCACCGCAGCCACAAGAGCACTGAACCTTGGGATCTTTCAACACTCTTAGATTTATTGTGGCAGAAGCTTTTGTGAGCCAAACCCTGCTTCATCAGCCGCATGATGTGTTACCCTCAACTGGCATGAGAGAGAAGTTACCCCTCCACCCTCTCCTTTCCCTCCAGCACTGGTGCAGGAATTGATACGCAGGTTATTAGAACACTGACATGATACTCAGTCGCCTCAAAAAATGAGAAGCCCCCCATTGGCCAGGGAAGAGGGGGGTTCGCTGCTGTCAGGGGGCAGGGAGATCTGCCAAGCGGAAACCATGTTGCCCCCGTGCTGTATCAGCAGCAGCAACAGGGAAACCACCTAGAAATACGTCCCTTTGCGGAAGCCACCAGAATGTCTGAAACAGAACGATCAAGACTAACAAAAATGTGTGGAAGGGTAGAAGCTTTCTTTCCTAAAAGAAATCAACCCTGACTGTTCCCTGGAAGGCCAGATACTGAAGCTGAAGCTCAAATACTTTGGCCACCAAATGAGAAGGGAGCACTCACTGGAGAAGACCCTGATGCTGGGAAAGACTGAAGGTCAAAGAAGAAGGGGACGGCAAAGGATGAGATGGTTAGTGTTATCGAGGCAACGAACAGTAAATTAAAACTCCGGAGCACGACGGAAGACAGGAGGACCTGGTGTGATGTGGTCCATGGGGTCGCAAAGAGTCAGACTCGACTGTGCAACTGAACAACAACAGGAGCTTTCATGAGTCACTGTTCATTTCTTTTTAAAAAAAATTATTTTATTCAGGTTTTATAAAGTATTACATTCCAATATTTTTTTACATATAGTATAGAGTCTTAAACATTTGTCAAATCTTCTATCCATTTATATACCTTTAACAATCTATACCTTTTCATTTTTATTTTGCAGCATCAGACTCAAATTATCTATTTGTGCTAACTCTAGTACTTTCAATACTAAATCTTCTCTAGAAGGTATTCTATCTGATTTCCAATTTTTAGCCAATAACAGACGTGCAGCGGTTATTATATAAAATAACATTTTTCTTGCTGACTATACCCCTTCGGTATCATATTTAACAAATATATTTCCGGTTTCAACGCTAAATCTTTCCCATAATTTCTTGAATTATTTTCCTCACCATTTTCCAATAACCTTGTATCTTACTACATTTCCACCACATATGATAAAATGTCCCTATATTAGCCTTACATTTCCAACATTGGCTGGAGTAACCAGGATAACATTTAGCTATTTTTTCCTTGGGGACCAATACCACCTGTGGAACATTTTATATACATTTTCTTTGTATGATATAGCTCTCATATATTTAACAGATTCCCATGTTTTTGACCACTGATCGATTTCTATATTTTTTCCTATAACTTCTTTTATTTCTTCATCTTGTTCAAAATCAGTCAACAGGAATCCATACATTTTCTGTATTAATTTATCATTTGAGGACAACCAAATCTTATCTAGTTCATTGTTTTGATCTTCAAAGCCTCTTATCATATCCTTTTTATATCTATCTCGCAACATTATCTGTTCCCACCACGATAAATTATTTTCCTGTAACAACTTTTTTTCTGTTTTTAATTTATTTTCTCTATTTAGCAAGGTCTGGTAACTTTCTTTTTTATTTATTGTTATTAATGCTGGGCTAATAAATCCTTCTAAGGGAGAGACCCACCTTGGAATTTTCCTATAAAATTTCTCTTTTATATTACTCCAAGTCGCTGTTCATTTCTTGAAGTATTTAAAGTGCTACTGGACTCTTGCTCTTTTCTCCAGCTACAGACAGACTAACAGCCACCCATCTTGATCTATCCGAAAAAGTGAGCAGTGACTCAGGAAAGCTTCTCCCCTGCCACAAATGTTGTTAGTCTTGAAGGTGCTCCTGGACTCTCACTCTTTTCTCCAGCTACAGACAGACAAACTAATGGCCACCCATCTTGATCTATCTGAAGAAGTGAGCAGTGACTCACTAAAGCTCCTACCCAGCCACAAATGTTGTTAGTCCTTAAGGTGCCACTGGACTCTTGCTCTTTACTACTGAAACAGAATGGTTCACCCTTTTATAAAATGAAGAGGGTTGCAGGTTATTGCACATAGTATCGTCTTTACTGCATGTGTTCTGGTTCTTATAATCCAGTCTCTGCATTCCCTTACAGAAGGTTTTCACCGTTTATTGCATTTAAAAGAAAAGAAACACTGTAATCTGCCTTGAGTCTCGGCAAGAAAAAGTATGTGGGGGAAGCACCACAAGCATCGCCACCCTGCTGTTAAAGGCCAACAGCCCCTGGCCAGGGAAAACATGAGATGTCCCCTCCCCCCAACTTACTTTGGCCCCCAGCCCATACTGACAGCTGTAGGTCAGCATGGCCAGGTCATCGAAGAGGCGCAGGACTGTCCGGCAGTGGCTCAGCTGCTCTGCCAGGGCTAGTAGGCTGCCCCCAACTGGTGCTCGGGCAGGGTCCTTCCTGGCCAGCGCCCCTCCCGCCAGCTGGCAGCCATAGCAGAGGGTGCGAACCTGGGAGAGGAAAGGAACAAGGCAGCCCCCATCACACACCTAGAAAGGAAACAGTGGAAACTCTCCCCCCACAATTTTTAAGACAAGTAGTAAAACTCATAGGCATACATTGAATATGTAAACACCTACAGCATTTCAAAAGAATGTGATGCACATCATACAGTCACATAAACCACGGACTGATGATACTTGAAGTGGTACAATCCAAAATAGTCCTCAAGCACAAGCCCTCCTAAGGGCAATTACAGTCCATAAAATGCTGTCCAGTATACCCCAACGGTAGCGTATGTTATCTTAATACCGTTTCGAAGACAATCCTTCATCAAAGGGTAAAGTGAGTCAAGGTAGGTGCCTGTGGATGAAAATACAAAAACCCAAAGAAACTACAACTCCTCACAAAGAAATTTTTAAATCATGCAGACACATGAAGAATCAATAGACTATACTTACAATGACTGTGAACATATCAAAATACTGTGTCTTTTTAAGTGGAGTCCAAGGCCTCTTAGCAAATTCACAGCTCAATGGTATCAAGTCTAGCAGGCAAAAAGACTCTTAAGTCAGACATTCCAACTACCAGCATGATATAGTAAAGGGCAAATTGTCCCAGCTGTGTCTGATTGTAATGGCATCACAGATGTCTTAAAAGGATAAAGGCATCATTAAAGAAAACAGAAGTCATTCTGTTGATTAAGACCTGTTGGTTCCAGGGACTTAGGTGAATAAAATGTGCCTGCTGTTTGGTAAAGAATTTTTTTAGCATCTATCCTATTGTAAGAGTGGCTCCTTAATTGGTATAGCACTGAAAACTAAGTCATCATGGGAATGATCTATAGTTCAATAATGGCTTGTATTTTCATCCACAGGCACCTACCTTAACTCACTATGCCCTTTGATGGATTGTCTTTGAAACCATCTTAAGATAACATACACTACTGTCGGGGTATACTGGACAGTATTTTCTCTATGGACCATTGTTACCCCTAAGAGGGCTTGTGCTTGTGGACTATTTTGGGTTGTACCACTTTAAGTATCATCAGTCTGTGGTTTATGTGACTGTACGATGTGCATTACATTCTTTTGAACATTCTTTTGAAATGCTGTAGGTGTTTACATATTCAATATATGCCTATGAGTTTTACTACTTGTCTTTAAAAAAATTTGGGAGAGTTTCTACTTTTTTCATTTCTAGATTTACACTCTCCCTTCCCAGTTAGCTTTGTACCCGTCACACACCTGGCCTGTGGCTCCCTCCTTTCCGAGCCCACGCACAGCCAACGGCTCTGGCTGGGCAACCTGCTGGGGTTTAGAGTTTGCTAACGGAAAATTTTTATTGCAAGTTGCCTTGAACCACGAGGAAAGGCAGGATAGAAATGTTTTAATGAATAACTGCACAAAATACAGACTTGGGGGAAGGCCTCCACCCCATGGCCTGCTTGTTGGCCACTGCATGAAACAGGATGCTACAGCAGATGGACCACTGTCCTGATCCAGTAAGGTAAGGTAAGGGTTCCCTTGCTCGAAAGCCAGTCGAGTCCGACTAGGGTTGCGGTGCTCATCTCCGTTTCAAAGCCGAAGAGCCAGCGCTGTCCGAAGACGTTTCCGTGGTCATGTGGCCAGCATGACTAAACACCAAGGCGCACGGAACGCTGTTACCTTCCCACCGAAGTGGTCCCTATTTATCTACTTGCAATGTCTTGCTTTCGAACTGCTAGGTTGGCAGGAGCTGGAACTAGAGACGGGAGCTCACTCCGTCATGCGGCAATAGGGATGTTCTTATCTGCGTGCACAGCCTTTGAATGTTGCCTCTGTCCACCTAGGGTTACCATCCTGCAGTGGGGCCTGGAGTTCTCCTGGAATCACAACAAACCTGCAGAGGGCAGATCCCCTGGAGAAAACGGCTACTTCGGAGGACTGCCTCTGTGGCATGACACCTAGCTGAGGTCCCTCACACCCCCAAACCTCACTGCCCCCAGGCTCCACCCCCGAAGTCTCCAGGAATCTCCCAGTTAGGAGCTGGCAACTGTCCAGCCTGTCCACATAGGACTTTGAGACAAAGGAACAAAAAGCTTCTCTTCCCCACAAGCACTTTAATGCTGCAACAAGCCCCTCCCTGGGGTTGCCAGTTCCTGGTTGGGAAATACCTGGAGATTTGGAGAGTGGAGCCTGAGAAGGGTGGGGTTTGGGGAGGGGCTTCGGTGGGGTATAGTGCCCCAGAGTCCCCCTTGCAAAGCTGCCATTTTCCCCAGGTGAGCTGATCTCTGTTGCCTGAAGCTCAGTTGTAATCCTGGGATATTTCCAGCCACCACCGGGAGGTCGGCAACCCTTTGTATTAGAGTGGGATGTACTAAAAGGAAGGACCCCCTCCCCTCCACCCAAATAACCATCAGTGGGAGGAGCTGTGGCTAAATTGGCAGAGCAGCCTGCTTGGCACGAAGAAGGTCCGGGATTCGATCCCTGGCAGCATCTCCGGTCAGAGAAAGGAGCCGGCAAGAGGTGATGTAGAAGACATTTTGCCACTCCCGCCTCCCCTCCCCGCGCCGCCCCCTCACCACTCGGTCTCTCCCCCGGTAGGTCTCCAGCACCGAGACCAGCCTGCCGAGCAGCCCTCCCTGCGCAGCCGCCGCCATAGCAACACTTCCGGGTTCTTTCCTCCGGCCCAATCACTAGCCGCAACGACACGTCCATGGGCGTGGCCTCCGGGGTGCGGAGAACTACAAGCCCCAGAGAGAAGCGCGCTGAAGAGTTTGGAGGGGAGGATGATTTGGGAGCTACGGGTGCCGGGAGGAGGCTGAAAAGTGGGCCGGAACGGGGGAGGGTGGAATGCCGTGGAGTCCGCCCTCCAAAGCAGCCGTTCTCTCCAGGGAGCTGGTCGCTGTAAGGTGGAGACTAGCAACTCCGCGACCACCTGCGGATTTTGTTCTCTCCTAGGAATCAAGTTTTTAGTCCTCAGAAATTTAACTCCCCCCAATCACAAAAAAATGAAGGGTCTCTGGGCTGGGAAATTCCTGGAGATTTGGGGGTAGAGCCCTAAGAGGAGGGAGGGAAAAGAACTCAGCAGGGATGTATTTCCAGAGAAGTCACCCTCCGAAGTTGCCTTTTCTTCTTAGGGTTAGGGAACTAAGCTTTCTATAGAACAGTCTACACACGAAGCGCAGACTTGGTTCTGTTGCTGTTAAGCAACACCGCTGTCCACCTGAATTGGAGCTTTCTATAGTTTTGGAGATTAATTGTAATTCCATGAGAATTACAGCCCCCACCTGGAGGATGGCAACTGCCACAGCAGCTGCCCCAGGAAATGGGCTTTTACCTTGGCACTATCTAGCAGGGGGCAGGGAGCCTGGTGGTTCTGACCCATCTCTAAGTCTTGGTCATGGGAAGGCAACATGTGTTTATGATACATAAATCTCCATTTCCAAAATGGATTTTTTAATTGATTTTTTAAATCATTTTCTCTAAAAAGGGGGGGGGGATACAGGAGGGAAGAAGGGGTAAGGGGGAAATATAGATTCATCAGGTTTATAAAATATTATGAATTGTTATATACAACATGTAAAAGCAGATGTATTACCAAGTGTATTATATATTTCAAATATAGACGCAGACAATAAAACTTCAATATTACAGAATTTTGGGATAGATTCTCTCTTTAAAGAATAAAGAAAAACTTTCCTAAGGTTAGCGATAATCTATTAACAATAAAAGAAATTACATGTTTAACAACTGAATGAACTTCTATGCTAAAATCAAATCATTGTAAAAACCTTAATATTGTCTTAATTGTTTATCTAAATCTAAATTTTATTCTTAGTAATTATTTAATTAGTAGTGGAATACAGAATAAAGTATTGAAACTAATCAATATCTTCACCTTTAATATGATATTCAGATAATTCCAGAACTTTTTTTTAAAAAAAGTTAATTCTTCCCATAGTATGAGTAATAAACTTGCAATTTCTGCTGAAATTCTTTCAGTGGTCTTTTGTTTATATAATTGGTTAGTTTTCCCAAGTTACATACTCAGCTAGTTTTTCTTTCCAGATCTCTATGGTAGGATAGACTTCTGTCTTCCATTTCATTGCAAATATTACTCTGGCAGTTGTCAATATATATCTAAGAAGGTATTGTGAGGCTCTGTCTATGTTGTCTGCTAAGATTCCCAGTAACATAATCTCTGGTTTCATCAGAAATTTGGTTTTTAAAATATTTTTAATTTCTTCATGTATATTTTTCCAGTATCCTTTGTCTTGATGCAAGTCCACCACATATGATAAAAGGTGCCATCTTTTTTTTTTACATTTCCAGCGAGCCCCTTTGTAAATCTTATCCATCTTTGTGATATCTTTTGGAGTGACATGCCAGATTTGCTGATGATACCAAACTGGGAGGAGTAGCAAACACCCAAGAAGATAGAGTTAAAATTCAGCAAGACCTGAATACTCTGAAGTGGGCAGTTGCAAGCAGGATGCAATTCAACAAAGATAAAAGCACAGTATTACATCTGGACCACAAAAATGTCAAGCGCAAATACTGGATGGGGGATACGTTTCTGGGGAGTAGTGTATGCGAAAGTGATCTTGGGGTAAGGGTGGACTGTAAACTAAATATGAGCAGTCAGTGAGATGCGGTGGCAAAAAAGGCAAATTCAGTCTCGGGTTGTATTAAAAGGGCCATAGCATCGAAGTTGCAGGAGGTCATAGCCCCTGTGTATACTGCCTTATTCAGGCCGCACCTGGAGTATTGTGTGCAGTTCTGGAGGCCTCACTTCAAAAAGGATGTGGACAAAATCAAGCGGGTGCAGAAGAGAGCAATGAGGATGATCAGGGGTCTGGAGACTGAGCCCTATGAGGAAGGGCTAAGGGCCCTGGGAATGTTTAGTTTGGAGAAAAGGAGACTGAGGAGGGACATGTTTGCTCTCTTTAAATATTTGAAAGGCTGTCAATTGGAGGAGGGCAAGGAGCTGTTCCAGTTGGCAGCAGAGGATAGGACCCGAAGCAACGGGTTTAAATTACATGCAGAAAGGTATCGGCTGGATATTAGGAAAAACGTTTTCACAGTCAGAGTGGTTCAAAGGTGGAATCAGCTGCCTAAGGAGGTGGTGAGCTCCCCTTCACTGACAGCATTCGAGAAGAGGCTGGGGTCATTTCGTAGAAAAAGAGCTAGGGGGACTCATTAGCATAACTCATTAGCATATGCCACACCCCCTGACATCACCGGAAGTGTGTCCTCCCCACAGCCGGCGGCGACCTCCAGCGGGCACCAGCAGGGAGCTCCAGGCCCCGCCCTCCCGCACCTCACCTGGGGGGATGGCGTCCCCCCGCGTCCCCCCCCCAAATGACTCCTGGGCTGGACGAATATTTCTCACAGTTGCTTTAGGCTGGTCCTGCATTGGGCAGGGGGATGGACTACATGGTCTGTGATTCTGACTCCATGATTCTATGACTATGACTAAAACATCTTGTACCAGTTTTCTCTTAAGGCTCGGCTAGCAGTGAATCTAATACGTTTAGTCCATAGATTTCCCCAACATTGAAACGGTACTTCCTCACCGAAATTTTGCATCCATTTAATCATGCAGGGTTTGACCCGTTCTTCAGA
This sequence comes from Gekko japonicus, assembly GCF_001447785.1. Taxonomy (NCBI): domain Eukaryota; kingdom Metazoa; phylum Chordata; class Lepidosauria; order Squamata; family Gekkonidae; genus Gekko; species Gekko japonicus. The sequence goes on from NW_015174859.1 coordinate 162,397, forward strand.
ATCATATTGAAGCTATAGCTTGTAAATTCATCCTAATAAATGGTCTTTAGATTGTGAGACAATCTTTTCAAAATCAGTTAGTTCATTAATAACTCCTCTCTTAGTGCAGGTATCATTTTTTAATCTAGAAGCAATTTGAAAGTATATCCACCATTGTATCTCCTTTCCTTCTTCTTTCATCTCTTGCCAGTTTGGTGTAGTGGTTAAGTGTGCGGACTCTAATCTGGAAGAACCGGGTTTGATTCCCCACTCCTCCACTTGCACCTGCTGATGTGACCTTGGGTCAGTCACAAGCTCTGGCACAGCTGTCCTTGAAAAAGAGCCGTTTGTGTCAGAGCTCTCTCAGCCCCACCCTCCTCACAGGGTGTCTGTTGTGGGGAGGGGAAGGGAAAGGAGTTTGTAAGCCGCTCTGAGACTCCAAGTGAAGGGTGGGGTGTAAATCTCCTCTTCTTCTTCTTCTTGCCATGTCTTGATGCCACTTTGCAAGTTTATCATATCGCCATGAGTTATAAAATCATGTTTCTCCTTGTGTAGTTGCCGTAATAAGCATCTATTAGTGGAATTGTAGGGCTGATTCTCTTTCATAGCATTTCCCAAGTTTTAAATAAACTGTCTCTGATTATATGTCTTTTATCTTGGGTTTTGTTTTGTTTTTATATAGATTTTTTAATCCACAGGTAGCTATGTAGTCCATCATCAGATCTGAAGCCCCGCAGTTTGGTAATATAATGTAATGTTAGGTATTGCCAGACCACCTCTTTTCTTCTCATCTTGCAGTACTTTAAATTTATTCTTGGCTTTTTATATTTCCATTTGCAAAATGTTTTGAGACAGGGGGAGGGGGGTTTGCTTATGAAGAAATACTGAATGTGTGTGTTGTAAACATAATCTTTCCGCTGGACTCTCCATCAAATCTCCAGTGACTTCCTAGCACATGACATCCCATTTTGGTATTGTTCTGTGCTTGTGAGGGTGAAGGCTCTGGTACCAATGAGATGTGCTCTAGTGTGTGAAGGCACAGAATGTCCCCAGGCATTCCACCTTTTCAGGGAACAAAAGAAGTCAAGATGTTTTGCAGGCATCTCCATGGCAAGTTGTCAGTTTGCCTAAGATCAAGCCTCCCCAAACCCTGCCCTTCCCAGGCTCTACACCCCCCCCCCCCCCAATCTCCAGGTATTTGCCAACCCAGAGCTGGGGGAGGGAGGTAAGGTGGTGGATACAAGTATGTCTGTTCTCTCCGGCTCAGTTCCTTTGGTTTAACTAAAGCAGCTGCCCTTACAAAAGCCATAGGTAAGAGGTCCTACTCTGAAGACCAGCAATGTTTTAAAGTTTGGGGGGAAAGTGTGCATCAGTTCAGACTTCACCTAAAACCAGGGTAGGCAACAATGCCTTAGGAAATACCTGGAAATTTTTTTGGGGGGGGGGCAGAACATGCCTGCTCTGGCCTGCAGGCCCCGTTTCCGCCCTGCCCTCTTGAGTTTTCCCAACACCTGGAGCAGCTTTTCTTTCCTGGGTAGCTTGCCAACACCACCTGACCTTTGTAAGGAATTGCCCACTGCGAAGGTCAGGACTCCCAGCTTCCCTTCCAAGTTCTGAGGCCTTGCCTCTGTCTCCTACGGCACCTGGTCACCACGGGGACACTGCCTTGCATGCCCCTGGAGGAATAGCCACTTGCCAACTGCCTGCCTTCCCCTTCGTGTGCCTTTTAAAATAGTGTGTCCAAGACAGTGGAGGTCTATGTGGTACAGAGAACCATTGCCAGCTTGTAGAGTGTTTATTTAATATAAACTTATCAGAACCTGTTCTCCCCTAAATTTAGAGATTGCTCCAAATGCAAATCTTCCAGCTGTATATCTTTATCAACTTATACCTCCAAATTTGCGCAGAGCCATCTCCTTGGCCAGATTTAATGTTCTTCCTTCTGCTCTTCTCTCTGGCAGATTCCAGGGGATCCCCTACTCCAGCAGGTGTTGTCCTTGTAAGAAGGACTGTGTTAGGGTTGCCAAGTCTGGGTTGGAAAATACCTGGAGACTTTGGGGGTGGAGCCAGGAGAGGGCGTGGTTTGGGGAGGGGAGGGGCCTCAGCATAGTACAATGCCATGGAGTCCACCCTTCAAAGCAGCCATTTTCTCCAGGGGAGCTGATCTCTTTCGGCTGGGGATCAGTTGTAAAAGCGGGAGATCCCCAGGCCCCACCTGGAGGCTGGTAACCCTAGACTGTGTGGAAACTGTCCCCCATGTTCTCCTTCAATGTCCCTTTTATCTGGTGCCCCGCCAGGATTTTCTGTATCCTATATTAGCTCAATTCTCAGAAATTCCTGACGATTTTAAGGTTCTGTTTTTGCTTGATAATCAAGATACGGAAATAACCGAAATAGTAGCAAGGTTTCTTCTTAGTGCTATGGCTATACGTTCTGATAAGTAACCATTAGGTTTTTCTGCTTTCATGCTGTTTTTCTGCGCCGTAGCTCCACTTTGTTTTTTCTGATCTATATTTAATCTGATCTCCTATTGTATGTATGTACGTATGCCAATAAAGGCTTGTCAAAGTAAAGTAATATAAGCTTGTAGAGTGTTTATTAAAGAGAAAATGATCACAGGCATACTTTTAGCACAGCACCAGACTGAGCAAGGGATTCAAAAGAAATGGGTAAAATGTAATTCCTCTGTCCCTGTCTCTATACATGCTCCATCAGATGTTAAAATATAGGATAGGCTCCTTAGCTTAAGAAGTTACAGATCGCTATAGAGTGACCATTAGCTTGAAGCGTGCTCCAGCTTTTAAGGCAAGCATGTGGTCAATGGCTGTCGTGCCAGTGGAGAGGTATGCATCCTCTCATGGACTCAGCACCCAAGGAAAAGAGACCTCCTTCCTGCTGCAAGGAACTTTTATCATATCTGTTTCTCCTCCCACTGACCCGGTCAGGCCAGGTCAATGAAGCCTTTCCTAAAATTCTAGACATTTCCTTCCTGGTGCCCCTCTAGCATTTAATCCCTCCAGACCCCGTTCCCTGCTTGAAGGGGGGAGAAGGGGGGAACTAGGCCATCCCATTGTCTCTAGCTAGACCTATTAGCATTTGTATGAAGGTGAGCTGAGGTATGTTTGGGAAGCAATTGAAGTGACTTCCTCCTTCCCAGCCTGTTCTCTGCCCAGAGGAAAAACATCTGTTAAAAAGCAAAGTGGAGGTTTTGCTCCTTTCAAACCTGCCAGGAAAAAATGCATTTATTCACAAGGGCATTATCTGGGGAGAGGCCTTTGTTTCTCTTGCGCTGTAGGATCTGTTGTGGGGCCCTGCCCTCGGAAGCTGCCATTTTCTCCAGAGGAAGCTGATATCTGTCATCTGGAGATAAGTTGTGATTCCAGGACAACTCCAGGCCTTGTCTGGTGGTTGGCAACCCTTCTGGGCACAGATTTGTATACTGTGGAACTATTGTCATTCCACAAGAATTTCAGGCCCCAACTTGAGGTTGGGAAGCTTACTTTCACCTATTTAATTGCCTTGTCCCCATACCCAGAAAATCCATTTGTGAGTGACTGCTGCTGCCATTCCCACTGTTCCCAAGCTCACATCCGTACCCTCTGTCTGTTGGGCAGCACCTGCCTCCAATGGTTTCGGCTAGACAGAGCCGCCATCCAGGCCTGTACGGGGAGCAGCAAGTTTTTTGTTGTTGTTCAGTTGCACAGTCGAGTCCGACTCTTCGCGACCCCATGGACCAGATCACGCCAGGCCTTCCTGTCTTCCGCTGTCCTCTGAAGTTTGCTCGATTTCATGTTTATTGCATCTATAACACTGTCTAACCATCTCATCCTTTGCTATCCCTGTCTTCTTTGACCTTCAGTCTTTCCCAGCATTAGGGTCTTCTCCAGTGAGTGCTCCCTTCTCATTTGGTGGCCAAAGTATTTGAGCTTCAGTTTCATTATCTTGCCTACAGAAGCTACACAATCCTAATCGGGCTCTGGAGGCATGGAGTTGAGTGAAGACTGATAAACGACTGGTTTACCAGTTGGGGGCAGCAGAAACCCTCCAATGGCCCACTTCCCTGTTCCAATCCTGGGCTGGCTCCGGCATCTGAGCAACAAGGCCAACTGTGTGTGTGTGCGCACGCATAACTGTATGGCATGGAATGTTTTTATTCAGCAGAGGAATCTGTGTGCAGACCAGCTCCTTGGAAAGAGGGAATCCAGGTGGGAAGGCCAAACAGAGGCGATGGATGTTCCTTGTGATTCTTCTCCTGAGGTTTTTCATTCCCTGGAAACTTGAAGGAAAAAGGTATGGCAAGCTGCTCAGATCTCTCCCTGGACTGGCTTCCTCTCTGTGTCAAGTAGCACTTGTGTAAAGCCTTGCATCCCTCCCCACATGATTCAGGTGCAACCTCTGATCCTAAGCAGGAGGGTTGCTCCCTCGGTGCAGGATGTGTACACCAAGAATCCCCCCCCCATGCTTAGGACTGTAGAGCATCTTAACGGGGGCAGGGGGCTGGGCCGGCTGGTCACCCATCCCTCAAGTCTGCACTTACATGAAGTTGCTAAAGGAAAAGGCTTATGTGGTATGGCTTTGCTGTGTTGGAGATAGAATCCTGCAAATTCTGGGTCCAGGTTTTGGTTCTGTAGCCCATCTTTTGGGTCTGGAGCTGCTCTTTGAATGCTGATCCATACACTTCGAAAACCTCCTCTGTACCTGTGCTTGTCTGGACACTGTTTCTGTTTTGCTTTTGAAGGGAATGTTTGGGAACCTTTCAAGAGGCACATACAATATAATGCTTCAGTTTATGCACACAATTCTCTAAAAGTTTCATTTCCGAGTCTGAAAGCTGGCTGCCTCTTGGCTGTAAGGTGCCTGTGTAGAAAAGCACATGCAAAGACATCCAGGGCTTCCACAACACTTTGCTTCTGCCTCCTTATGCTTGGGTCCCCAGACGCAGGGTATTCTGCGGCTGCAGAGGGTATTCTGGGCTGCAGCTGTTCTGTAAGAACCACCACCAGATCCATTGTGAGCTTAGACAGTTTCTACTGAACAGGCTTCAATTTAATTGCAAAAATGCAAAGAAAGTGAACAGTATAGTTGCTAACATGGCCTTTTTCAGAAACCATATTGCAGAGTAAATAAGGGCAGAGTACGTCTCAAGTGGTTAAGATGCTGAACTGCAGACCAGAAGGTTGGTAGTTCGGTAGTTCGAGACCCGAGTGCCGCATGACGGAGTGAGCTCCCCTCTCTGGTCCTAGCTCCTGCCAACCTAGCAGTTTGAAAGCAAGAAATTGCAAGTAGATAAATAGGTACCACTTCAGTGGGAAGGTAACAGCATTCCGTGCGCCTCGGCATCTAGTCATGCCGGCCACAGGACCACGGAGAAGTCTTTGGACAGCGCTGGCTCTTCGGCTTGGAAACAGAGATGAGCACCGCATCCCTAGAGTCGAATTCGACTGGCGTTCGAGCAAGGGAAACCTTTACCTTTACCTTACATCTGGTGAAGAGCTTGGGGGTGGTGAAAAAAGGGGCAGACAGGATCTGTAAAATATCAGGGCTTTTTGCGAAAGGTGCTCACTTCTGGCATCAACACTTTGACTTCAGCGTTTTCCCGTGACCCTGTGATGTGAGGAATACCAACCTGCTTTCCAAACAACCAGACCAGATCCGTGAGTGTCACCAAGCTCTTAGCCTGTTCTGCAAATGCTAACTCTGCGCCATCCTAGTCATCTGTACACTACAATGTTAAGAATTTCTGTTATTGAAGTCTATGTCTTTGTAACTTCTGTTTTAATGTATCTGAAGAAGTGTGCATGCACATGAAAGCATATGCACTGAATAAAGCTTTGTTGATCTTAAAGGTCCCACTGGACTCAAACTTTGTTTTGTTTATACCGTTTTTGTTTAGTTGCTGGCTTAGTTCTTACTTTGTTATACAATGTTTTTATTAGAAACTAGAAATAAGGCCCGTTGTGGAAATAAATACAACGGGATCTAGAAAGAGGCTCTGGGAGAGTGCTCTGGCTTTGGGCAAACAGTGTTAGTCTGCTTTTAAAACATGAACCTGGGACCTGCACACCACCAGAATACAGCAGGTTCCATATGCAACTGACATTCCAACTGCCTTGCGGGGGGGGGGGGGGGGGAGTTTGAGGTGTGGAATGGAGTGAAGTCCAATCAGCTTCCATATGCAAAAGACCAGGTTGTCGCAGCAGTTGTGGTGTGGGCGGGACCCGGGCTTTGCCTTCTGATTGGTGGCTATATATGCTGAGGAGCAGTGCCATCAGCCATACACTAAGGGAGTGCATTTTAGAATTAGAACTTTGGCACCCACTATTCAATTATATATAAGGAGAGATTGCCTCAGAAGTAAATTTTGAGTATGTATAACTATTTTAAATGACTGTCTTTCCATACATCAAAAGCGATTGGGGGGATGGAGAGTTGGAAGGTGACTAAAATTGACCTGGTAGTTCATGACGTGTTCAGCACCTTCCACTGCAGGGCCAAATTTGAGGTGATCGTTCTGGTTCTGGGTATGACTAGAGATCTGCTAGAAGGTGGATGTGTCCCCATGTCTGATTAAAGAAGCTGGGGGGGGGAGTGAGACACCACCCCCGCAGCCTCTGCTCCCAAGCCACTGTCCAGTTCCAGAACAGAAAAAACCCCGTGGTAGGGAAGGAAGGAGACCTCGCAGGAGTACAGACGGAGCTTCAACCCCATGATGATGAGGGCTAGGGTGCTGGGCGTAGGAGGGTGTGGGGTGCCATCGACATTACTGCATTTGTAAATGCTGCATCCTTTTTTAGGACCTGATGGTTCAAGATGGTCCAAGGGACCGCCTTTCTCCATATGTTCCCCCACGGGCACTACGGTCAGGGTCGCAACACCTTCTGGCAATGCCAGGCCCGAAGGAGGCCAGGCTGGCCGCTACCAGGGCCAGGGCTTTTTCGGTGGCGGCTCCTACCTGGTGGAATGAGCTCCCGGAGGAGATCCGGGCCCTGCGGGACCTAGGGCGGTTCCGCAGGGCCTGCAAGACGGAGCTCTTCCGCCAGGCGTTTGAGTAGGAGCCGCCACTACTGTACCATCATCACCTGGCCCTGGAAGAAAGAACATCGGCACTACGCGGAGCAGACGACACTGAGTCGGTAGAGCAGCAGCATACGTCGTCTTGATAGAAGATCAATTGGAACATCTGGAGCACTTTATATTGTATTTTTGTAGAATGTTTTAAATGGTTTTAAATGTTTTATGTGTTGGCTGGTGCCTGTAAGCCGCCCTGAGCCGGCGGGGAGGGCGGGCTATAAGTTAAATATATAAATATAAATAAATATAAATATAAGAGCAGGAGTGGGGGACACTCTCTTTGCCCAAGCCCCTTTTTGCTCCTTATATCACAGCTCACTCCCAGATATCACTCTTACGTTTGCCACACAGGGGCTGTGGCTTAGTGGTAGAACATCTGCTTTGCATGCAGTAGGGACAGGTTCAGTCCTCAGCATCTCCAGTTGAAAAAAGGACCAGGCAGAGCCGGTGATGTGAAAGACCCTTCTCTGCCTGAGACTCAGGAGAGCTGCTGCCAGTCTGAGCTAACAAGACTGACCTTGATGGACCCACAGGGTCTGATTCAGGATAAGGCAACTTCATGCATTCACCAGAATGTGGCACTTCTGCCTTGCTTTCCTTAGCCTGCACCTCTCCCTAGCTCTCTCAAATCAGCTTGTGGAGTTCACTGCCACCAGACATGTGGATGGTCACTGGTTTATCCAAAACAAAGGCACAAATTCATGGTGCGTATGTTACAGCTCCTCTAGGGAAGTGGAACCTTTTAAGAGGTTCAAAGGTTGGATGAATATTTGTCAGAGATGCTTTAGGCTGGTCCTGCATTGGGCTAGTTTGGACTAGATCAGGGGTGTCTTAAAATAAAAACATGCCTAAAACATTAGCACTCCGGCAATATTTTGTTTATTTAGCAGTGTCTGATAACTGACACCTCTTGCTCTGAACTATTGCATGAAAATGTCTGCACTGTTGTAATCTTGAGTACGCTGTTCAGATGTGTATCTGTAAGCTGCAAACCTACGATGACGCAGCAGCAGCAGCAGAACTGGAAGAAGAAGCAGAAGACAGCCAGTTCCACTGCGGGCCTGATAGAAGCCCTCCCCGGGCTGCATGTTTGACACCCCTGGACTAGGTGGTCTGTATGGCCCCTTCCAACTATGATTCTATCAGAGGCCATGAAGCAGTACTGAAGGAAACTGGTGAGCTGACAGATACCATGAGATGGCAAAGCATCACTTGTGAATATGGTGAACAGCCCCATTGAAAGCTTCTGTGAGACAGCAGGTCAACAGCATAGTGGGAATAGTTGAGCTGAGTCCACTGCATTCTTGTTGAGAAATCTGCAGAGCTGAAACCAGAAATTTCCGGCACAAGCCTGTGGAAGATGTCGAGGGGGGTGAGGGTGGGCGGACTGTTTGCCAGATGACAGAAGTGTGGGACCCTTCCTGGCCTCCTCAGGCAGGCCATGCCCCTCAGAGATATCAATCCCAGCCCTGACCTGGACAGCCGAGGCAAGCTTGATCTTGTCAGAGCTTGGAAGCTAAGCAGGGCCAACTCTGGCAAGTACTTGGATGGGAGACCTCCAAGGAATACCAGGGCCAGGACGCAGAGGCAGGCAATCAAGTCACCTCTCTGAAATGTCTACTAGGGGTTGCCAGAAGTCAACCATTACTTCCAGGCGTGCATCCGCGCACACAGGAAGGAAGGAAGGAAGGAAGGAAGGAAGGAAGGAAGGAAGGAAGGAAGGAAGGATCTCAAGCTGCCTGTTCTGATCAGCCAGCTCAGTGTTTGCTGCCGGCTGTGCTGGGTCTGCCCGGGGGCCAGGGATTTTGAAGCTTAAACAGTTCCAGGTATTTAACAAACATTACCAGGAGAGGGGTGTTTAAAGTCCTGTGCTTACAAAGTGATTTCCCAAGCAGGGAAAGGAGCTGTGTTGTTTGTTCGCTCTGAGCTCTGCCGTGCTTTAGGCGATGGCTTTGCAGATCTGGGAGCCTGCCACAGCCCGTCTCTGCCAGCCCAGACCAGTTACAGCCTTGCTCTGAGCCAAGAGTGGACAGAGAGATTCCCTTGGCCAGAAATATGTGTCTGGGTCTCTTTGGAATGGCTGCAGGAGGGGAGGGGAGGGGAGGGAAAGGCGGCTGGTGTTCTGCTTCTATGGATTTCTTTGCCTCTTGTCTGGGCTTCAAGCTTTTCCAAAGCCCAACCAATAGGCTCCTTAAGTAAGTACCAGATTTATTCAGGAAGGAACCTGCCTGGCCCTTCTGTCTGTCTGTCTCTCTCTCTCTCTCCTCCTGCAAGGGCATGGGCCTCTGTGGCTGGAGGAGTCCAGTGTACTTAGGATAGGGTTGCCAGACCCCAAGTCCAGGCAGGGGTTCCCCTGATTTTCTGGGCCTCAGGGACCCTTTAAATCAGGGGTGTCGAACTCATTTGTTACGAGGGCCGGATATGACATAAATGAGACCTTGTTGGGCCGGGCCATGTGTGTCATAAAATGCAATGCCGGGTAGCGAAGATATAGACTTTATAAAGGACACAAACACAAAGGTTTTTTTAACTTAAAAACATGCTTAAAACATTAGCACTCTTGCAATATTTGGTTTATTTAACAGTGTCTGATAACTGACACCTCTTGCTCTGAATTATTGCATCCAAATGTCTGTGTTGTTGCAATCTTGAGTACTCTGTTCAGGTATCTGTAAGCTGCAAACCTACGATGACGCAGCAGCAGCAGAACTGGAAGAAGAAGCCGAAGACAGCCAGTTCCACTGCGGGCCTGATAGAAACCCACCAGAGGGCTGATCCAGCCCCCAGGCCGCATGTTTGACAACTTTGCTCTAAATGCTTCTGGGCAGTGGGGGTTGGGCCTCACACACCTGAAGTCCAAGCGGCATAGCAGCTTGGATTTCAAACACGCAGCTGGTGGCCGCCCCTCTCCCTCCTCTCCTGCAAACTTTAAAGGGCCCTCCAGCTGATCGGTGGGCCCTTTAGATCTGGCGGGAGGGAGAGGGGGTGGCCTTGGGTGGTCATTGTTGGTGGCGTGGACATTCCCAATGTGACATCATGATGTTGGGAACATCCCCGCCCCCAAAGCCCCCCCAAGCAACCTTACCTTAGGACAAAGGGTGACCTGTACTTATTTAGCTGTCTTAGAAATCCTGAATGATTAAACTATCAAATTACCTATACAACTGTGTAAGTTCAATAAATGGCTTTGGGTATAAATGTGATCACTTCGCCCCACCACTTCAGACATGTCCAGGGAGTAGCCAATTCCTCACGTGCCTTCCCTTCCCATTGGCTTTGTTTCTCTGGCCCTTTTAGGTGCACCGGCTGCTCCCACTCAGCAGGTCAACCTTGTCCCAAATCCTGCCCTTCTGACTCAACGGCTCTGCTTTTTCCATGGCTCCGCCCCGGATTTCTGACGGCCTCGGCCCCTGTGCAGTACGATACCGTGTGCTGGATGGCTTCGCAGCACCTCCCGGGGTTCCTTCCACCTGGCCTCCCTTTTCTCTTATCCAGGTTCCCACCTCACCCCTTCACACCTGCTCGTCTCCCCTCCCCACACTCTCTTGTCTACCTTTATCTTGTGGCTTCCCTGAGCCTCCTTTGGCAGAGAGGGCAGGGTATAAATCGAATAAACAGACAGACAGACAGACCATGCCCTGGATCAAATTCACCACTGTGCTTTGCTCAAAGGGCTCTCCCTGCCCCACTCTTCACTTTGACCTGCCAAGCTAGCAGTTCGAAAGCAAGAAATTGCAAGTAGATAAATAGGTACCACTTCGGTGGGAAGGTAACGGCGTTCCGTGCGCCTTGGTGTTTAGTCATGCCGGCCACATGACCACGGAAACGTCTTCGGACAGCGCTGGCTCTTCGGCTTGGAAACGGAGATGAGCACCACAACCCTAGAGTCGGATTCGACTGGCTTTCGAGCAAGGGAACCTTTACCTTTACCTTTTTACCTGCTTCTCCTTGAACGAAGGGTATGTGAGTGAGTGTTCTGGTAAGTGGTTCCAGGCTGAAGGGGCAGTGAGGAAGGGGTGGTGGGAGCAGGAGTCCTGGGAGAAGCAGAGGGCCCAGGAAGGGGGAGTGGAAAGCGGTGTGTGTGTGACGCTTGAGAGAAAACTCCTTTGCAACCCACAGAGGGGATGGAAGGTCAGGAGGTTCCCTTCTAGGGCCCGTGAACTCCCATTCAACAGCTTCATGGCAAACACCACCTTCTGTTTTGCCCCAGAAGCGGTCTTTTGCCCTGACTTCCAGAATCTATCCCCTCTGGATCTCTGCCAAGGGTATGTTGACATGTCCACTTTGACAGCCCTTCTGAGGATCTTTGGTACATTTATTTATTATATGTTTCTACCATTCTCCTCAAGCAAGTTGGTTCTTGGAGCAGCTTACAAGCACTGTTCCCTCTAAGCTGAGTCAGTGTGAGCTAGCTCACAGTTTTGTAGCATCCGACTCACACATTTTTGTCTCAGCTCAGGGACGATGGCTCCAGAGCAAACTAGTTTATGCAGTAGCCAAATCGCTCGCTCACAACTTTAATGCCAGTAGCTCACAAAGTAGAATTTTTGCTCACAAGACTCCACAGCTTAGAGGGAACATTGCTTACAAGGTGTTTTCAGTATGTGCCACCCATGGTGGACTCCCAGCCTATAGTCTCCCTTCAGACAGGGAGGACGGGGTGATGGTTTTGGGGCACCTCAAATACATGCCTATTATTGAAGTGGTGTGAAGGCTGGGGTGTGTGTGGCTTCTCACCATTCCAATGTAGGGTTGCCATGTCTGAGTTGGAAAATACCTGGAGACTTTGGGGGTGGATCCAGGAGAGGGCTGGGTTTGGGGAGGGGAGGGGCCTCAGCATGGTACAATGCCATAGAGTCCACCCTTCAAAGCAGCCATTTTCCCCAGGGGAGCTAATCTCTGTCAGGTGGAGATCAGTCGAAAAAGTGAGAGATCTCCAGGCCCCACCTGGAGGTTGGCAACCCTATTCCAATGTGAGTGGGACTTCTCCATATTGCTTCTGTTCCTGTCTCTGTTAAGGAACGGCAGTTGGTGGGTGATTTCATGGGACCCATCAATAGTATCAGTTCTTTAGTACCACTATGGGAGACGGCATTTTCCCCGTGCATTTTCCCCGTGCATTTTCCCCGTGCATTTCGTAGAAAAAGAGGTGCAGGAGCTCATTAACGTAGCTCATTAGCATAACTTATTTGCATATGCCACACCCCCTGACATCACCGGAAGTGTGTCAGAAGGCAACACCCACCGCTCAGACTCCACTGGACTGTTTTGGATTGCTAGCGATGGGGGGGGGGGGAACGTGCAGATCTCGCAGAGGAGGGAGAGCTTGTACCTGAATAAAACTTGGTCCTAAAGGTGCCACTGGACTGTTTTGGACCGGGGGGCTGGGAGGGGGGGCTCTGCAGCTTACTTGGCTGCTTCTTGCTCTGACTGAGGGCTGCTGGGAGCAGGGGGTGAGGCTTGTTGCATGTGCCCGTCCCCTGGGCTCTTTACTGCCGGAGCTCCGCTCCTGTGCACTCCTGTAGGAAATGGCCCCTGTCCCCGTGTGAGGAGGGGGAACAAGAGGTGTCTGCTTCAAGGACCTTGCAATCTAAGGCTTGGCTCTGGGAATAGGACAGAGGGAAGTGGGAATGGTGAAATGCGTGAGGAAAACGCTGTGACAGGCAATGTAGAGAGTTCATTGAGGAGGAAGAAGACTTGGTGGTGGGTAGTGATGAAAGAAAAGCACGAGGGACTGGGAGGCAGTGAGGAGCAGAAGGGCCTGCAGTTGAGGGTGGGGCATGTGAACGGCCCTCCTTGCGGAGGAAAGACCTTTCTCCACCTGAGGTCCTGGAGAGCTGCTGCAGTCTTGAAACTGGGAAGAAGGCTTCAAGCATTTGAATTTTGGGAGGGCCTACCGTGGCTCAGCAGCTTGGCAGGAGGCAGGGCTCTTTTTGTAGCAGGAACTCCTTTGCATATTAGGCCACACCCCCTAATGTAGCCAATCCTCCAAGAGCTTACAGAGCTCTTCTTACAGGAGCTACTGTAAGCTCTTGGAGGATTGGCTACATTAGGGGTGTGTTGCTTAATATGCAAATGAGTACCTGCTACAAACATTCGCCATGTCTGAAAAGATGCTGGCAGCTTTTTCTCTGCTGGGAAGCCGATGCCTACACAGCCGCCGCCAGTCGGAACTGACCAGGCAAAGCCATGCCATAGGTTTAGCTTGATGGTGGTGGAGCACGCTTGGCACACAGAAGGTCGTAGCATCGATCCTGGGTCCCATGTAGCTGCTGGAAAACCTGACCAGAGTAGACTGTACGGGGCTAGATCTTCCTCTCAATTTGACCCCACCCTTCATCCAAGGACCTCCAGTGAGCGTGCATGGTTCTCCCCTCATGGTACCCTCACCACAACGGAGAAAGCGACTGGCCCAAGGGCATCTGGTGAGCTTAATGGCCAGGTGCCCCCAGTGTTCTAACTGCTGCACCTCAGGGGCTCCTGACGATGTAAGACAGGCAAGAAGGCAAATGTTGTGGCCCTTTGTTTGAATGCACCCACCGATGTCACCCACCGATGCCTTTCCTGGCTAAGTTTTTTTTTTTTTAAAGCGGGCAAGGCCAGGTGGACTTTTGTCCAGCAGGGCTTCTGATGGGCCACTGGAGATTTGATTGCTTGTGCAGATTTTTAAAAATGTTGCTTTGTCAGCCGAGGCCACCACAGCCCAAGGGTCTTCACTGTGTAAGCTGCGGCAGCCATTTTGTGGTTGGCTCCGCTTCCTGCAGTAGTAATTTTGTGGCGGTGCCTACTATGCTGTGTCAGAATTCCAAAGGTGCCCACAGGCTCAAAATAGTTGGGGGCCCCCTGTTTTAATACATTTCTTCCCTCAGAGTTGGGAGGGGCACGGGAAGAGGAAACAATGGGCCCGATTGACAGGGTTTGCCTTATTTCTGCAGCCATACATCAGTTTGTATGGGAGACGGAAAGCAAAACAGAATTTCTGTTGTTCTCATCCTGCTTTGGGGGCAGGACTGCTGCCCGAGATAATCCCAAGGGGTGTGTGTGTTGACAGACCGGGCCACATTTGGAGCGAAAGGAGGCAGTGAACGTTGATGCTTGGGCGGGGAATGTACAAGGCCCTCGGAAGGAGGCTCTCTCTCCTTGGAGACCATTTGCATCCTCATTGTGCTCTTTGGTCCTCTTCCAGGATAAACAAGTCACTTGGTGAGCAGGCAGTCAAACAAAAATAAGTTGCATGCTTCCCTTCAGTTGTGTGGTTCTTCTCCCCCAAGCCATGGCTGTGACATCTGGGTTAAAAGTAAAGTGTGTGTTGGGGTGGGGGAGCAGCCTGTAGATCGGGGTTGCCTGGTGGCTTCCTCCTGCCAGTGGAGGGATTTGGAGGGAAAACCAGTGGTGAGTGGGGACGCCAGCAATATGCTGACATCACTTCTGGAAGTCATTTCCGGAAGTGATGTCATCGTAGGGTTGCCAAGTCTGGCAAACTTACCGGCGGGGGAGGCTCCGACGAGGTCGGGAGCAGGCTCCGTATGCGCGTGTGCGCCACCGCCACGTCACCGGAAGTGACGTGCGACGTTGCTGACGTTGGGGGCGTGGCCGAGCTCGTCAGGGGGGAAACCATATGGTTTCCCCCCCCCGACGAGCTCAGCCACGCCCCCAACGTCAGCAACGTGGTTGCGTCACCTCTGGTGACGCAGCTTTGGGGGGCGGAGTTCCCCGCCCCTATTTGGCAACCCTATGTCATCTTGTTGGCAATGTTGGGGCACTGCTCTACTTTTTGGGCAAAACTCTATGGTAAAAATGGCTACAAACCATAGAAATGACATCATGGCATCGCTGACATCACATGGGGACATCTGTTTGGGGACGGGTTTTCCCTGCCCCAACTGGGAGCCTGGCACGCCTACTGTAGATCCTCTGTTGGTATAACTACACTACAAAGTGACAGTGATTTTATCCTAGTTGTCGCTTCCTGCAAGGACTCTTGGGGTCTTTTGAGGGCACTGAGAATTTTCTGCTAAAGAATCCTTTTCCCTCATCCCCTCACAGGACTACAGTTCCCAGGTTTCCCTGGGATGTGAAACCAGCCTGAAGTCAGGCATACTGAGAGGTGGTTCTTCTACCACTGGCTGTCCTGCATTCACTGTCACAGACTAAAGGTCCCCCAGTCATGGCTGTTGCAAAGAAGCTCACCTGCAAGGCTTTCTCTTTCTTCTCTATTGCCAACTATGGCTTCTCAGGATTTAATCCCCAAACCTGTCTTTCAGTTCAGGGGTCTCAGTTATGAAACATGAGAGGAAGAAATGGTGTCCCTGAGCATGAACGAAAAGCAGCAGGAACATACAATGATGCATTACATGTCAGCAGCTTTGGTCTAGCTGCCTCTACACCCAATTGGCTGGAACTGAGACACACAAGTTCGGCAGCACATTCCTGCCACGTTCATGCCTTAAAAGGCTAGTATGCATAGGACTGAAAAAATGTTCTGTCTGAGAGGTTTGGTGCCTTAGTTAGCATAAGGGCAGGCCTTCCTGGGTTCACTCACAGCATCTGGTTACATCTGCTGGCTGCCATCTCGGGAGCTGAAGGCAGGCAATTTTGCTTGACCCTTAAAGTGACACCTCTCAGCTGAGAGAAGAGAGGCAGGGAGAGGGAAGAGAGAGACTGAGACTGAACTGGAATTATCTGGGAACAGACAGGGAGAAGGAGACCAAGACAGCTGCCCAGTCGGCTACGGTAGCCCCACCCCGCTCCTGCTGCCCCCCCTTGTAACTGAAGCAGACGTACAGAGAGCCCCAAAGCCAGTGGTGCTGCCCCCCCCCCCAGGGGGCGCGTTCTCTTCCCTCTGGCAACCAGCATGGACTGTACTGTCACAAGAGAGCAGCTGCCAGCCCTGGCCCTGGAGGAGGCCGCCAAGGAGGCAAACAGCCCCCTGCCGCCACCAAAGCTGGCCGGAAAAGAATTGTTCTCAAAGTCAGGAAGTGGGACAAGCTGGCTGAGGAGGACATCTTCTAGTTTACGCTAAATGAGTGCAACGAAAGGTCTTATGGCACTTTCAAGATGAACCAATTTACTGTCACTGAGGCTTCTGCACAAATACCTTTGCGCTTATTTATTTGTATCTCACTTTTCTCCCCGTACCTGGGACTCAAAGCAGCTTTTAGGATATTGTTCTCTCCCCCTCCGTCAGTTTTCTCAAAACAACCACCCTGTGAGGTAGGTCAGGCTGAGAGTTTGGGACCATGTGAGAGGCAGGCCACAAAGTGGCCACCATGGGAGGTGGGGCCGGGAGATCTCCCACTATTGATCTTCAGATGACCAAGATTGGACTCCCTGGAGAAAATGGCTGCTTAGGAGGGTGTACTCTATTGCATAGATTATACCCTGCTGTGGTCCCTTCTCTCCCCAAACCCCAAACTCCAGGTATTTCCCAACCCTGAGCTGGCAACCCGAGTGATGCAACTTCTCCGCTTGCATGAACTGCCAAATAAAGTCCAGCCCAAAGAAGCCCAATTGCGTGGCCTCCAATTTGGAACAGTTCAGTGGCGTGAGGTCAACTCTGGCCAAAGCATCCCTGCTCAGGAGTCCCGCCCGACAGAGGCTCACACAGCCTCCCGGCCCTGCTGTTCCCCAGCCACAGCCAGATTCAGCCTGTTTGGTATCTTTACACAATGCAGAGGCAGCCAGCGGAGAACTTCCTCCCAGTCCCCGTGCTGTTCCACGGCCTTCCTTGTAGCGTTTGAAGGCATTTTTTCCTACAAGGACAGCTGGGTTTCCCTGCCAAAAGCTGGTGTTAACATGCAGGTCCCTGCGGGAGGGGAAGGAGAGGGACAGAGAGCAGCCTGCAGTTAGCAACAGCTGCTGGAACAGGGCGGCGCATGCAAAAAAACAACCCCAAGAACAGGCCAGGATTCGCTTCTGGGAAAACAGCCACCAGGCTGGTGTGAAGCAAACAATATCGGGCTTGTTTATGAGCAGGGCAGAGTAGCCGCCAAAGCTGTCTTCGATCCTAAAAGATAGGAGGACAGAGGCTGGGTTTGATGGGGGGGGGGGAGTGATGCTGGCCAATTTTCTCCCGTGTTTGATAAGCTGGGCTGCAAAATCATGTTGTTTTGTGGCACCTTAAAGACACATTCTTCCTGCCAACCTAGCAGTTCGAAAGCAAGAAATTGCAAGTAGATAAATAGGTACCACTTCGGTGGGAAGGTAACAGCGTTCCGTGCGCCTTGGTGTTTAGTCATACCGGCCACATGACCACGGAAACGTCTTTGGACAACGCTGGCTCTTCGACTTTGAAATGGAGATGAGCACCACAACCCTAGAGTCAGATTCGACTGGCTTTCGAGCAAGGGAACCTTTACCTTTAAACACACTCTCTAGCATAAGCTTTTTCGAGCCAAAACACATTATTTATTTGTCTAGGACATTTCTATGCCGCGTCATCAGAGACGCCACTTGAGGCAGCTTACAACTGAAACCCTGTCACAATAATTAAAAGCAAGCCACTTAAAATCATAAGGAACACCTCAGTTTTCAATTCAGCTGGCACAGAAAAATCCACATAAGGCTTAAGCAAGGCCAAAAGGTTCCCAGTATACAGGTGGGTCACTTTATCCTGTGACGCCAGATGTGGAAAAGTGAAGGCCTAACAAGAAAACGTTTTTGGGGGGAGATTCCCCCCCCCCAGGATGGTTTCTGTTTTTCCAGCAGAAAAACTGGAAATTTGGGGGAGCACTGAAAATTCCTCATGAAATATTTTCTCTTTTACAATGAGTGAAATGCTTTTTAAGACAAGTTTTTACTTGTCACTCAGAAGGTGTATGGAGATTTTCTTATGAGAGCCAATCTACAGCACAGCATCTTACGGATACTTTCTAAGCTGGGCTCCCCAACCTACTTGAGCCTGTGGGCCCTTTTGAGTGTGTGTAATGGGCACTGCAACAAAATGGCTGCCGGGGCCACTCACAGAACATTTTGACAAACCGTCCCGAGGTTCCAGGCCAAGCAACCTCTGATGGAGGCAGCTGCTTCCAAAGGGATGCTCTCTGCAGACTCAAAAGTGACACACCCACCCTGGGCTCTTCGGAAGCATCTCTTTGCCCAGAGGAGTGCAGGAAGGCCCAGGCTGGCTCCTGGCTTTAGGGCAGAAGCAAGTGGGCACCACAGCACATCAGGGCACCAGGTAGGAATGTCAACCTCCAGGCTACAGAGATCAGTTCCCCTGGAGAACATGGCAGCTTCAGAGGGTGAGCTGTATAGAACTACATCCCAACTGAAGTCTCTCCCCTCCCCGCCCTCCTGAGGCTGTTCCCCTGGGACTCCAGGAATTCCCAACCCTGGAACCCTAGCGCCAGGGGAATCACTGCTGGAGGCACAGACAACTCTTTTTGAAGACTTTCTAGTTCAAATGCGACTGGTCTTGTCCCTGATTACTGTGCAGGAATGTGTCTGATGATACTGTGCTATTCCAAATTTCACTGTTTTCATGTTAGAAAGCTGAACCCGGTTTCCAAACGTGCTGCTAGCACTGGGAAGACTGCCTCAGACTATTTCTGCACAGGTTAACTGTTTTCTTTACCACAAAATCTGTGTGTCCTATTTTCAGCTTTCCTGCTTTGATGACATATAGTTCAGTTGTTTCACAACTCTGTTTTGCACAGCTTCGGGATTTCTGGAAACTGTCCATCTTGGGCCGGATGAGCCAGAGCCCAAAGCTGTAAGGAGGGACGTTCTGTAGTGAACAGCCCAGTCCCTGTGGAGGAGCCCAGGCTAGAGAGCCGGGAATACTTTATACCGACAAGCAAGTGTTTCTAAATGCTGGACAAAGTTCAAGTCTAGTGGCACCTTTAAGACCAGAGGTCGATTCGGGGGGGAACGCGGGGGATCGCAGTTCCCCCGGGTGAGGTGTGGGGGGCGGGGCACATGATGAAGCCCCACCCCCTGCTTCCGGCCACCCCGCTTCCAGCCCTCATTCAGCCAGGAGGAGGCAGGAGAAGAGGGAGGGTAAGTTGCTTCCTCCCCGCCTCTCCCCACCCCTGCCTCCCTGGGACCAGGGAGGGCCTTGGCGGGGCTTCCTCGCACTCCCGCCGGCCTTGCAGGTCCACCGCCGGGCCCCTGATGTCAGGGGGTGTGGCATATGCTAATGAGTTATGCTAATGAGTTCCCCTAGCTCTTTTTCTACGAAACGACCCCTGTTTAAGACTAACAAAGTTTGTGTGTGCACATGAAAGCTATACCTGGAATAAAAACTTTGTTGGTCTTAAAGCCATGCCACTGGACTCAAACTTTGTTCTGCGGCTTCAGACCAACATGACTACCCACCTGAATCTGTCTAAGATGCTGGAGTGATTGTTCTGCGCTGGGAACTTCCTGCAGAACTATAGTGGGAAAGAATCTTCTGGCACTTTAAAGACAGGCTGATTTATTACGACAATCCCTGGCGGACTTCCTTAGTAAGAGAGAGAACAGAGAAGCCACCTTAGAACTTGTAACCGGAGTCACCTCATTCTAAGCTTGAGGCCTGTCTCTTTGAATCTTATTCGACTTCTGACTTCCTCATCTGAAGTGTTCCCCGCCAGTAAACACCTTGGTGCATGCTAGCTGACCTTTGTTATGAAAACCGGAGCGTTTGCACGAGTTCCGTTGACTTTCTGGGCTTTGCCTGCTGGCTGGCCAGGCAGCCCGTGTTTGCTCTCCTCTCAGAACATGCACGCCCTCGCTTCCTGATGTTTGTCCGGACTTGGTACTGGAATACTCACCCTGCCTGCCAGTCCCACCCAGGGGAACCGTTGGAGGGATTCCTTATGGGGCTGGGTTAGAGAGAATATCACGTGGGAAAGTTGGGTTACCTCTATGGTGAAATCTTCTCCTGCTGGACGCCTGCCTCCTCTCCCTGGGGACACAGGCCAGGGCTTTGCTTTGGTGGCCTTCTCCCCTCATCCCAGGGTGCGGCCAGCAGTGAGAGGAAAAGCTCTCTGTGCGTGTTTAGAGGACAAACCCTCCTAACAGACTGTGTGACCTTGACACTAAGGACTGTTGGCACTTTCCCTCCAGAAATCTCTTCTGGACAAGTCTCTCTGCAGTCCACATTCTCAGGCACCCACGACAAAGTAGCTTCCAGGGGTACCACTGAAAAATAAAAATCTGCTAGCAAGCCTGTTTTTCTTCACTGCTTTAGGGATCTAGACTGCCAGACTGCAGGACATTTATGCACCACATACAGAGACACACAAGTCCTCTCCTCTGGGCTTCTCTGCAGAAACGAGGGCATGTTTGCTTATCAGACTGAATTCCCTTCTGTTGATTTGGCCCAGGACTTTTATAGCCATTCGCACTCTCCATGTGTTTTGCTCACCCTGGTAACAGAGAAATCAGCAGCCAGCTTTTAGCACACAAAAACGTAGACCTTGAGCTGAAACTAACATAGCTGGCTCGTTTGCCAAGAAGAGTAGATCCTCAGCTAGCACCCAGCTTCTCTCATTGTAGAAGTGGGAGAGGCTGCTCTTCCCAGAATTCTCCCCTCTGCACAACTCTGAGAGGCACAGAGGGGCTCCGACTTTCTCGTCTCAGAACGGGGCTGCCATCAACTGGAGCAGAAACCAAATACTCCTAGGCAGGGGTCATTTTGTAGAAAAAGAGGTGCAGGAGCTCATTAGCATAACTCATTAACATAACTTATTTACATATGCCACACACCCCGACATCACCGGAAGTGTGTCAGAAGGCAACACCTACTGCTCAGGCTCCACTGGACTGTTTTGGATTGCTAGCTTTTTTGGGGGGGGAAACGTGCAGATCTGTCCTTGCAGAGGAGGGAGAGCTTGTACCTGAATAAAACTTGGTCTTAAAGGTGCCACTGGACTGTTTTGGACTGGGGGGGGGGCTGGGGGAGCTCCGCAGCTTACCTGGCTGCTTCTTGCTTTGACTGAGGGCTGCTGGGAGCAGGGGGTGGGGCTTGTTGCGTGTGCCCGCCCCCTGGGCTCTTTACTGCCGGAGCTCCGCTCCTGTGCGCTCCTGCAGGAAATGACCCCTGCTCCTAGGCAATGCTCCCTCTAAGCGGTGGAGTCTTGTAAGCAAAAATTCTACGTGGTGAGCTACTGGCATTAAAGTTGCGAGCGAGTGATTATGCTACTGCATAAATCAGTTTGCTCTGGAGCCATCCTTCCTGAGCTAGGACAAAAATGTGTGAGCCGGAGGCTAAAATACTGTGAGCTAGCTCACCCTAACTCAGCTTAGAGGGAACACCGCTCCTAGGACCTGGGTGGCCCAGGCTAGCCTGATCGTGTCAGATTTGGGCTGCTAAGCAGGGTCAGCCCTGCTCAGTACTTGGACGGGAGACCACCAAGGAAGTCTAGAGTTGCTACACAGAGGCAGGCAATGGCAAACCACCTCTGAACATCCCTCGCCTTAAAAACCCCACAAGTAGCAAAACCCAATGAGGGTGAAAAACCCCCTAGAATGCTTATTTATTTTATGGTGTTTGTAAGCGACAATACCCAGAGGACGCAGGGCCAGTCTTGTCTTGAAGATATGCTTAAGGGGTTGGACCTCTTTTCCTATGATGAGGAAAGGCGGAGTGTGGAACTTTTCAGTTTAGAAAAGAGATAACTACCGTGGGGGACATACATAGAGGCCACCTGCCTCTAGGCCTCCCAAGCCAGGAGTCCCAAAACATTGTGTGCCTCTTCTGGAAGGTGTTTCTGCTTTGGCCAGTCTTGGAGGGGAGGGGAGCAGCCCCTCTGCAGACTTTTGTGGGCCTGACTCGACATGCACAGCTGGGGCACATGCTGTGGGGCGCCGGGGAGGCAAGGAAAAGTTGCCAGTTTCCATGTCTGGACACAAAGGCAGAAGCCACAGTGAGCTCAGCTTTTGGGGGGTTGGGGGGGGAACAGTGTGCTCCTGGGTCTGTTTGAGCCTGTTGGCTCTGGCAGGTGTAACCATGGAGCATGTTTCCCTGCAAATATTGAATGCAGAAGGATTCCCAGTCGTTGTGCCCTCTGCCCCTCCCCAGCTAGAGACTTAGCGTCTGAATGAGTCCCAGGGATTTGGACCTGTGGAAACGCCTTCCAAGCTTCCCCCTGCCAAAAAACGCCAAGTATTAGCACTCGGGCCCTGTACGGGCACCGGGCCTAGGAATGTCAGGAAATATTTCCAGGGGGCAGTTGTGTTAGTCTGTTGTGGCAAAAATAAGTCACAGCCCAGGATTCAACGAAAGCTTATTCTGGAGTTCAAAAGGTTTGGTGAATCCACTGCCCATCAGCCTCACTTCGATGCCCCCTGGCTATTACGGGAGAAGGAGACTTGGGCTGCTCTCTGCTTTCTTCCCATCTTCCTTCCTTTTTCGTGCCCTGCTCGCCGTGGGGCTCTTTTTGTGGCTGTTAGATACAGGGTGGTGGTACACGAAGCTGCTGCCTGCTACTGAATCAGACAAGGTCAGCCTTGTCTACTCAGACTGGCTAGTGACCATCTTCCACTTATTTTAACTCTTAATGTCAGCCCCTTCGCTAGAACCCAAGATTTTTTTAAAATTTTTTTAATTTACTTGGGATTTATATCCCGCCCTACCCAACACCAGCCTGACAAGCTCTATCGACTGCCTAGGATCTTATGGAATGATAGCTCTATGAAAAAAACCCCAACAACTATTCAAATCAAACCTATTTCTAAAGTGTAGATCCTTTTTAATTGATGCAAAAGAACATTCATCAATGATCGCAGCCTATAATGCTTTAATTATGTCATTGGGCAAAAAACTTGAGAGTGGAAATAGGGGGAGCAGTAAACCTACAAATGTATGGTTCGATAGGGATGGTAGATACTTAAAAACCCAATTACGTGACGTTTTTAGACAATACCATGAGTCCGCTGACCCATATTTTCTGATAGTGAAAAGCACTGAGACTTACTAGTGATTTCAGCTCTCATACTTTATTTCAGCTCAGAACAAGACGACGAGTAACCAGCTCGCAGGCTGGTTTATATGTGCACAACCCCGCACCCTAAACACACCCAACACACAAGTGATTGGCTATTTACAGCGGCCGAGAGCCTAGCCTGCCAATAGGTGCCGGCTAGGATCCGCTTGTCCCATTGTTACTGAGAGCGAAGCTCGGTCGCTTCGCATGACCGCATGGTGAGATGGCCACGCACGTGGTCTGAGATGGATACATTACAGATATAATACTTTAAACTTAAGAGCCAGCTACAACAGAGTATGAAGAGAAAGAAGAGTGAATATATTAATACACAATGGGAACAATTATAACCAGGCCACAACTTTAAATAATACAAAAAAATTCTGGGCCATAGTCTAGGGGGCATATCGTGCGGAGACCCCCTTCTTATGTCTGCAATCTCTTCCCAAGTGTGGTTTCAATATTTTTAAACATGATTCCATCAGGATGATGTCAGCACCATGGAACACTCAGACTTTCAGTCTGAGGACTTACCTGTCTGGCCTCCTGTAACTCCCAACAAAATAAAAGAACTGATTGGCCAGTTAAAACCAGGAAAAGCAGCTGGTCCTGATATAATTCTACCCAGACTGGCAGCAGCTCTCCAGGGTCCCAGGCAGAGGTCTTTTTAGTGGGAAATGCCACTGCCAGGGATTGAACCTGGGACCTTCTGCATACCAAGCAGATGCTCTGTCACTGAGCTACAGCCCCTCCCTCTAACCTGGAAGGAGGTCAGCTCTCCAGCTGTGCAGTCATGACGTTCTTCTTCTTTCCTGGAGCAGAAGTTGTCCGGTGAGCATGAAGAGTGTAGGGTGAATGCAGCCTTGGGACGCAAGCCCTGTGCCACTTGCTTTTCTTGCACAGAGGAGGAGAGGAGAATGAAGTGAGCTGCTTTGGGTCCCCAGTGCAGAGAAAGGCAGGATACAAATTAATTGAATCAATTAAATAAATAAAACAAGGGCGCAGCACCTCATCTTCCAAGCAAGTGAAGTTCCTGGTCCTCTTCCGATTATGCTGGGTCAAGCTGGATTGCTAAGCACTGGCAAATTTTGGAACGGCCCCATGGATATGGATTCTTGAACAGGAAAGAAAATACGAGGTCAGGAGTCAGTGGGTTTCCTAACAAGCAAGACACCTAGGCCCAGAATGCACAGAGGAACACCCAGCAGAGATCCCGCAAAATGCACTGTAAAATGTATAAATCCATGGTGTGGCCTCACTTCAAATACCGTGTGCAATACTAGCTGCCGTATCTCAAAGAGGACATTACAGAGCTGGAAAAAGTGTAGAAGATATGCTTAAGGGGTTGGACCTCTTTTCCTATGATGAGGAAAGGCAGAGTGTGGAACTTTTCAGTTTAGAAAAGAGATAACTACCGTGGGGGACATACATAGAGGTTTATATGCCTGGGGTAGCAAGAATGGACAGAGGAGAAGGAGGAGAAGGAGTTGAATTTATACCTCACCCTTCACTTGGAGTCTCAGAGTGGTTTATAATCTCCTCCCCTTCCTCTCCAGTGTTCCCTCTAAGCTGAGTTAGTGTGAGCTAGCTCACAGTTTTTTTAGCCTCCAGCTCACACATTTTTGTCGTCACTCGAGAAGGATGGTTCCAGAGCAAACTAATTTATGCAGAAGCAAAATCGCTCGCTCACAACTTTAATGCTAGTAGCTCACAACGTAGAATTTTTGCTCACAAGACTCCACAGCTTAGAGGGAGCATTGTTCCTCTCCCTACAACAGACACCCTGTGAGGTCGGTGGGGCTGAGAGAGCCCTTTGAGAACTGCTCTTGTGAGAACAGCTCTGAGAGCTGTGACTGACCCAAGGTCACCCAGCTGGCTGCATGTGGAGGAGTGAGGAATCAAACCCGGTTCTCCAGATAAGAGCCCAACACTCTTAACCACTACACCAAACTGGCTCTCTGGAGAACTATTTCTCCCCCCCCCAATACTAGAACTCAGAACACAGAAAATACAAAAGACTAGAACCCAATGAAGTCGAAAAGACAATGCTTCTTTACACAGCAAGTGATTAAAATGTGGAATTTGTTGCCAGAGGATGTAGTGAGGGCCACAGGCACAAGCAGCTTTAAAAGGGGTTTGAACAGATTCATGGAAGAGAGGTCTATCCGTGGCTGCTAGCTATGGTGGCTGAGGGGAACCTCCTCATTCATAGGCAGTCAACCTCTAAATCCCAGAGCCAGGAGGCAACATCAGGGGAAGGCCTCAGCCTCTCTGCCCTGTTTGTTGGCCCTCCAGAGTAACGGGTTGGCCATGGTATGAGACAGGATGCTGGACTGGATGGACCAGCAGTCTGATCCTCCAGGGCTCTTGTGCCTGACTTGGCCTTTCCCTCCCTCTCTCTGTACCCAGATCCAGCAAAAGTAGTTGCCAACAGTCTGGAACTCCACTCTCCCTAAAGCAGGTGCTCTAGAAGCCGGCAACTTACAAAGAAAAGTCAGGGGAGGGGGGGGTGTTTGTTGCAGTAAGCACTGGCTGAGAACAGACTTGTTGAAGCTAGCCCTTTGGAGTAAAGAAAGTGGAGCAGATAGACTGCACCAGGAGTGGTGCTTTCTCCCTTCCCACATGAAGAGCTGCTCCTTTGCAGCAGAGAAGGGCTCTAGTAAAAAGTATCCACAGGATCTTTAGAAGTACTGCTTGGACGGATCAGAGAAGACAAAGAAATTAAGGGACTAACCAACAAAGGTTTCAGATATAAATATAGAGCTTTTGCGGATGATGTAATGTTTCTGGTGGAAGATCCCATACAAAAATTACCGTTGCTTATAGAGAAAATAAAAGAATTTGGAGACTTAGCTGGATTCTATGTAAATAAAAATAAACCCAAGGTGATGTGTAAAAATATGACTGGTGTGAAACAGGAGGAACTACAAAGGTCAACACAGTGCGAAGTAGTCAAAAAGACTAAATATTTAGGTATTGATCTGACAATGAAGAATATAGATCTTTTTAAGAATAATCAGGGGTCATTTCGTAGAAAAAGAGCTAGGGGAACTCATTAGCATAACTCATTAGCATATGCCACACCCCCTGACATCAGGGGCCCAGCGGTGGACCTGCAAGGCCGGCGGGAGTGCGAGGAAGCCCCGCCAAGGCCCTCCCTGGCCCCAGGCAGGCAGGGGTGGGGAGAGGCGGGGAGGAAGCAACTTACCCTCCCTCTTCTCCTGCCTCCTCCTGGATGAATGAGGGCCGGAAATGGGGGGCAGGGCTTCGTCGTGTGCCCCATCCCCCGCACCTCACCCGGGGGAACTGCGATCCCCCGCGATCCCCCCCGAATTGACCTCTGTGCACAGGCCTCATTGTAGATGGTTGTATGTCCAGGGTCAGGGTCAGTACGCACAGTCCTGCTCTCCTCTTTGCATGCAGAATGTACAGAGTTGGGATGACTTAGCAGAGCTACATTTTCAGCCCTCTAATCCTGGAATGCGAGTGCACTCGCTTCTCAGTGAAAAAGGGAAATTTATGCTTAACATGGAGCAAGAAACCCTTCACAAATGGGAAAGAATTTAAGGACTCATTCTCACCACTGCTCCGGCAGACTAGCCCCTGTGGGTTTTAGCTTGCTTTTGAAAGCACCCGAGAAACCCTGAAAGCCACATCGATTCTGTGCATGCCAATGATTCTCTGAGCATCACAGAATTAGTACATTAGTATAAGGAGCATCACTGGCAGTAGTTATAGTCAGGGCTATTTTTGGGCACGAACGCACAGGAACAGAGTTCCGGCTGGCTCCTGAGTTGGCTACGCCTAGCAGGAACTCATTAGCACAATAGGCAGAAACTCATTAGGATTAGCTACATTAGGTGTGTGTAGCCTAACATGAAAGGAGTCCCTGCTACAAAAAAAGGCCCTGGGTTTGGACAACAAACAAGGTAAAAAGGTATTGTTAAAATGGTATACAGAGGACGAAACAGTTAAGGAGCAGATGATAAAATGGGCAGTTAATATGAATAAGGAGATATATATGTCATCTTGGGAATTTTTTATGAAAAAATGCAATGAAAATATCAACATGTAATAATGTAAAAGAAAATTGCTATAAGATTATGTACAGATGGTATATGAGACCAAAAAAGATAGCAAATATAAGTAGTAATATGTCAAACAAATGTTGGAAATGTAAAAAAATAGAGGGCTCTTTTTACCATATGTGGTGGACGTGTGACAAAGCAAAAAACTTTTGGACTGAGGTCCATACAGAGATGGAGAAAATTATGAAATGTAAAATTAAGAAGGAACCTGAAATGCTACTTCTGGGACTTAAAATGGAAGAAGTCAACATTGCAAAACGGACTCTGATGTGGTATATGATTACAACTGCTAGAATGACATATGCTCAATGCTGGAAACAAGAAAGAACTCCCGAAATTTGGGAGTGGCTAAAAAAGTTACTCTTTATGGTTGAAATGGATAAAATGACAAGAAAGCTTAAGAATCAGGAAGCAGAATAATTTTTTGCAGATTGGAAGGACTTTAAAGAATACTTAGAGAAATATTGGGATGTAGAAAACAACTTATTTTGCTTTGATAACTACTGAAGAAAGAAGGTCATTTAGAATAAGTTTAAACATATAAGAACAATAGTTAAAAGATATGTTACCTGTAGTATTTTATTAATGAAAAAGGGGGGAAAGAGGGAAAGTATAAGATTTGGAGCACTGCGGGAAGTCAGAAGGGGTGGGTTATTAGAAGTAAGGGATATATGACAGTTTGTAAGGTGATATACAGTTTGATTTATTGATATATCCTAATAAAATTGTTTTTTTGGGGGGGTTTTTAAGTGTCCACAGGATCCAATCGCTGGGAGGAAATTATCACCCTCCCCTTCCATCAGACAGTGACTGGCAAATATGACACAGGCTTTAAAATGTTCCGTTTGCAAACTAATTTAAATAATCTCCAGTGTATGTTGACAGTTGTCAAATTGACAGCTTGTTGTTTAAATAAACTGCCAGTTAAGGAAAAGACGAAAGGCGATATTAGAATTAAAGCAAGCAAAAGAAAAAAAGAAAAAAGAAGGGAGATTTGAACAGCTCTTTGGTCCTGCCATTTACAAGGGTCCACTTTGGGAATATGGACTCCCCAGCAGGGGGCACTTGCGGGCAATGCCAGGTGTGTTGGGACTATTTCCGACAAAATAAACGTTGGAGGAACTGGAGAGCCAATGGAAGGGTAGCAGTTAGTGCACTAGGATATGATCTGGAGGATCAGAGTCCAAATACAGCACTTTGGGTGATTGCTCTGCCTGGCCTGCATCACAGGTTTGTTGTGAAGATCAAATGGAAAAAGGGTAGCCCTGAGTTCCTCCGCACCCCCCTCTCCCCGACTGCAGAAGCCAGGACTAGAGATGTAAAATTTCTGGAAATTTTGGAGCCATGAGAGGAGAAACATTTTTTGCCCATTTTCCCCAGAAAAAACACTCATAAATTCTGGGGGAAATTGATATATGTGCACTGCTTACTTTCCTATCAAACCTACTTGTAATTTTTTAAGTTACAGAAAGTAAAAGTATATATGTCTGTACATTTTGAGCGTGAAAGCCTTTTGTTCCAAAAGAAAATACTTCATATGGAGTGTTTTTCAGATATCCCCCAAATTTCTCAATTTTCCACTGTAAAAAATCCTTGGGGGGGGGGAATGGAGGGGGCCCCTGTTTTCTATCCAGATTTTTCTGTTTGTTTCCCCACCACATCTTCACATCTGTACACCGGCAGAAATGAAGCAGGACTGTGGGTTCCACAAGGCAGGCTCCACTCAAGACGTGAAGGCTGTCGGGGGAGGGGGGGTTGGAGGGGACTGTTTGTTTTGTTTTGTTTCGTGGAAAAATCAGAAACACTGGGGGAGCACTGAAATATTTTCTGTTAGAATGAGTGGAATGTTTCCTACGGCAAGGTTTTTCACACTCAAAACGTATCATATGAAAAAGCCTGAAGACTTTCTCAATTTTTCCAGTGGAGAAATTTGGAAATTTTGGGGCGCACTGGGAAAAAAACCCTCTCCTATGTGGTAGACATATGCATAGGGTTGCCAACTCCTGGTTCAGAAATTCCTGGAGATTTGAGGTGGATCGTGGGAGAGTGGGGTATAAGGCTATGCAGCCCGCCTTCCAAAACAGCCATTTTCTCCAGGAGAAGTGGAATAAGTGCTTTAAACAAACAAACAAACAAACAAACAAAAAGCACTTTATGTACTCTGGAGATCAGTTGTAATTCCAGGTGATCTCCAGCCCCCACCTGGAAGCTGGCAACTCTAGTATGCAGCAGTTTCAAGAATCTGTTTGTTTAAATGTAAACACATCTGGCCAGTGGCAACAATGAATAGGCTATAATGTGTTTCGTGATAATAAGAGCTCACTGTTTTCAAAATTATAACGATTAGCTTAATATCCAAACATGCTGTTAGTCCTACCTATTGTGACTTGAGTTTCTGTCCAAATAATACACTTTCTTTTGTGTACTGCAGAATTTGTTCTCTACCTTCAACTCTTATTTTTCCTGCCTCTCGGGGAGCAGAAATGAAGACCCACAGGGGCCGTGGAGCACAGGGGGCCACAGCAGCACAGGGGGGCCCGCAGTCTGTACCTCTTGTCTCAAGTTTTGGGGATGCTTGCTTATTTTTTAAGAAAGCAAAGATGTTGGCACTTTTAAACATAAATATGCCAAATAGTACAATTTTGTATGTTAAATAAGTTATCAGTGATGCATTTTTTGTTGTTAATTCAGTAAAAGAAATATAGGTTTGATAGGGAAGTAAGTTTTGCGTCTATTTCCATTTCCCCCAGAATTTCAGGGTCTTTTTCGGGGGAGGGACTCCCCCCATGGTTTCAGAATTTTACATCTGAAGCTCATTGACCGTCAGCAAAATCCTCTCGGTCTCTTCCTCTCTCGTAGGCTGGTTGCAAGCGTTACTGTACTCCCAAGGAAGTTGACTGGCAGTGAGTTCAAAAAGAAATTAACTCTTTCGCACTGTTGGCTTCTGGAACCCAGAGCCACAAGGTGTGGTGGCGGCGATGGTGACCAGCTCGACTAGCTTTTTAAGAAAGCTTAGACAGATTCATGGAGAAAGAGTCTCTCAGGCAGCTATTAATAGAACCTCTGTGCCCAATGGCCGTTTACTTTTGAATATCAGGTGCAGGAGAGGAACGCTGGCCACCAGCCCTGCTTGTGCCCTTCCCAGAGGCATTTAACTGTAAAGTGCTGGCCACCAGCCCTGCTTGTGCCCTTCCCAGAGGCATTTAACTGTAAAGTGCTGAACGAGACACCCCTTGGTCTGATTCAGCAAGGCTCTGACTTGCCAGTTGGAATCACTCTGAAGCACGAGGGTGGAACGTTCCTTACATGGACTGGGGCGATGATGACACTGTGCAGCCACGGGGAAATGCAAAGAAAAGAATAAACCTGGTTGACGATTGTTCTGAAACCCTCAAATGGGGTTTGGCCACTGGCTGCCTCAGCAGGAGTGAACAAAATATATACCATAAGATGGCAACAAATATGCATAGACTCTTCTTGAAATTTACTTATAAATAATGTAGGTGCTCAATAGAACTTATATTACATACAGTCCTGAACCCCAGTTACTGTTGTAAAATAGTCAAAAGTGTTTAATAGACTATCAATGGATCTTGCTCTATTGGAAAGAAGAGATTTCTTTGCTTTTAAAAACCTTTATTTCTAAGGGTAAAAGGTACACGGGATAACTACAAATAAACATAACACTAACAGCTACATTTTCTAAGCTGTCTACAGTCAACACTAACACAGAGATAATGGAGAATCTGTCCTTCTTCTCGACCCCTAGAAAGGAAGTCACCTGAAAACAAACAACCAATCTGTATCACAGTAGAAGTTACTTTTCCCGGGCTAATTCCCCATTAGCTCAATGCCAGGTATCCCTTCCAGGTCAGTCTAAACAATAGCAATACTAGGCAAACACGTTAACCCTATAATGACTGGATTGTCAGACCTTGTAAACACATGCATTTCCAACACTTATGTCATTCCCGCCCCAGGCCCCCGTCTCTGGACATTCCAGGCAGATACCTGTGGGGGAGGCTGGACCATCACATGTCTGGTCATGCAGTTTCTCTCCCTTCTTACTTTCGAGTCTCTGCTTTCATTCCAAGAACTAAAGGGGAAATTAATTATAGCCGCTGGGATTTGGCTGGCAGGGAGGCTGGTGGTGCCTGCTGCCAGGAGGAGGGGGGCATGAGAGGAGGTGGCTGCCAAGGGAAGCTGCGGGCAGCCCAAGGGGAGGAGTCCTCTCGTTTGTCCAGAGAGTTGCTGTGGGCCCCGATACCAGAAACGAGGATTTTCCTCCAGAGGATGTAGGCAGTGGGTCCCCATGGGGGGGTGGAGATGGAAGGCAAGCGGTAAGGCCCGCCATGGTGCCTTTCTGCAGCTACCCAGGAAGGGGTCCTGGGAGGGTACCCTTCCCGGGCACCCGCTTTTGCTGGAAAGGAGCAGGTGTGTGGCAGGGCACAGAGCAGCATAAGGTTTAGAGTTGGTCTAGGAGCATTGCAGGAAGCTGCCCGGCTGGGGCAGGTGAAGACAAGGTGGGATTTCTTTCTTTTCTTTTTTTTTTTTTGGTAAACAAATTTTATTTTCTCAGGAATACAACATGTAAGATTAAAATCATTTCATTCTATCAATTGTCTACCCCATTCCCAGTTCCTCCCCTCCCTCCTATGGCTTCCCACAATGCTTCCACCCCTGCTCCAGATTACTTCATCTCATCAAAAATATCAGTTTCTTATCATTACAATCTAAAGATAACATCATTTGACTTAATATTGATCTAAACATATTAAGTTTTGTTTCACATCCCAGTTCTTTTCCAGATATATTTAACAAGGTGGGATTTCTTAAAGTAGGGGCAGAAGAACTCACACCTGCTAGCCAGGTAAAGGTTCCAGAACTTTTGAAATAAAAAAAAGTTGAGGGGGGGAATTTAATGTCCCCTTTCTTATCTAAACTTATTCTACTGTTTTACAACATAAAGGTTTTAGCACAGGGGTCATTTGGGGGGGACGCGGGGGGACGCCATCCCCCCGGGTGAGGTGTGGGAGGCGGGGCCTGGAGCTCCCTGCTGGTGCCCGCTGGAGGTCGCCGCTGGCTGTGGGGAGGACACACTTCCGGTGATGTCAGGGGGTGTGGCATATGCTAATGAGTTATGCTAATGAGTCCCCCTAGCTCTTTTTCTACGAAATGACCCCTGGGCATGCCAATAAAGGTTGTCTGTCCGTCTGTTTGATTGACAGCATAGGTGCACTATTTATAACTTAGTTCATATAACATTGTTGGGCATGTTTAT
The DNA here is from genome assembly GCF_001447785.1 of Gekko japonicus. Taxonomy (NCBI): domain Eukaryota; kingdom Metazoa; phylum Chordata; class Lepidosauria; order Squamata; family Gekkonidae; genus Gekko; species Gekko japonicus. The sequence continues at coordinate 194,727 of NW_015174859.1, forward strand.
GACATTTATATGTATGATGTGGCAGCTCCATCCAAATGCCTTAAAGGTCATTGGATCTCTGGATCTCCCCTGGCACAGCACGTTGTGGAGGGGTGCAGGGTCGCTGCTTCTCCAGCAGGCAGATGGAAAATGCCAACTAGCCTGCCCTGGCACAACCATTACTCCCCATGCCTCCACTCTGCCCAGACAAATGGAACCTGGAAAGGAGTCCCGTGGCATGTCTGGAAGCAGCCCTGAATTCTGCAGTCCAAAGTGCTCTGCAGCTGCGAGTTCAAGTTCCCCCCTGTATACAAGTCCCCTCTTGCCAGGTGCACACACAGGGGAGGAAACAGGACCACTCCAGCTGTTGCTCTTCACCCAGGACAGGTGGCCCTGAGGGGAGGCACCAGACGTCTCCCCACCATGGTTGGGGTCTTGCATGCACAGGCAGAGGGCACGCAGAATGCTGGTGGTGGGGCAGCAGCGAGGGCACCTAGGGCTGCCCGACGACTGCAGGCACCCCGTCTGTTCCCCAGCAGCTCACGGGGCGAAGGCGCCCTTGCAGCACTCAGGCGGGGTTGCCAACTCCAGGTTCAGACCTTCCTGGGGATTTGAGGGTGGAGCCTAGAGAGAGCACCGACAGCTTTAAAAGGGGACTGGACAAATTCGTAGAGAAGAGGTCCATCCAAAGCCACAAGCCACGGTGACTGTTTTTTATTTATTTATTTTTCGCATTTATATCCCTCCCATCCCGTAACCGGGCTCAGGGTGGGTCACAGCATGTCAATAAATACAATAAAATTTAAAACACATGAAAACATATAAAAACAGTAGTCATGCTTGCCATAGGGAGAATCCGGCCCATTGATGTAACTAAGTATGGCCGGTTATCAGTGGGTCGGAGACCGCAACCTTGGGGAGGGGGATATGTGGATGCCCTCTGCCTCGGCCAAAGGCCTGGTGGAACAGCTCCGTCTTGCAGGTCCTGATCTCAATAGGGAGCACGTTTCACCAGGTGGGGGCCAGCGCAGAAAAAGCCCCGGCCCTGGTCGAGGCCAGGCGGACGTCCTTTGGGCCAGGGATCACCAGGAGATGTTGACTCTCAGAGCGTAATGCTCGGCAAGGCGTATATGGGAACCTCCACATTCAGAGGCGATCAGCCTCTGAATCCAAGAGCTTCGGGGAAGGCCTCGGCCTCTCTGCCCTGTTTCTGGCCCTCCAGGGGGTTGGCTTCTGTGTGAGACGGGATGAGGGACAAGATTGACCATCTGTCTGATTCAGCAGGTCTCTTCGTAGTTTCTTATGATTACGTTTAAACAGTGAAAGCTTTGAAAACATGCTGCGTATATATATATGGAATCCACAGGTATTATCAGTCTCTAATGCTATAGATTATCGTCCACAAAAATCTTCATACGCATTCTGAGTGAATAAAACCTTGCATTGAAAATGTGCCACTCGTTCCAAAAGAGAAGAAAAACGCCCTCTGCTTGCTTGACAGTGTTGGCACCAGAGGTGAAGAGAGAAACTAAGGCCCCGGTCACACGGGCAGGAAAATGCGGGGGGAAGCGTGGCTGTTTGCCCCGGAGCAAAATAATGTGCGGCTGCGCGATCAGACGTCTGGTAGAGGTCCCGTGGTTAGGGGGGAGGTGCCGATCACAGGACAATCCTGCAGCGTGGCAAAGAAGTGGCCTCTCTAGCAAAAGGCTCCACGGGTTTAACCCCTTCCAGGGCTGCAGAGGAATACAAACTGTGTCCTACGTCCGGTCCCCTCCAGGAGGAGCTTCAGCCAGGCCGCCCTCCCGCCACGCCCCCCATGCACCTCCCCTTCTGCCGCCTGATGCAGAGAGTTCCTCTCGAGCAGGCCGAGCCAGGAGTGGGGGGGTACGGAAAAGAGGAGGGGGCTGTGTTGTTTGTTTTTAAACGAATGTGCGGATGTGCCGTAGGGTGCTTGTGCGCATCCCGTGGAGACTTGGGGGGGAATCCTTTTAGCGACGGGACATGGGCGGGCGCCGGATGCCACGACCTACCACTGGAAACGCGATCAGGCGCCCGCCCTTGCCGGAAACTAGTACCTCGGAGGTACTAGTTTTTTACCCTGCATCTTTGGCGGGAAGCCTCAGGTTCGCCACGGGAGCGCTACGCTTCCCAGATGTGGCGCTGTGATCGTGCCCGGAAAATCCGCCTATCTCCCGTCTCTGTAGCGTGACTAATGCTCCGTGTGACCGCAGCCTAAGACAGCAAGGCTTGCTACTGCTCTTTGTTTCTTAGCATGCTGCTTTTGGTGTGTGCTTTCCGGGGGGGGGGGAGCGCACCTACGACTGTCCCCCCTCCACTCCATGCACAAAGATATCGTTGCTTGTTTGCTCCCCCAGACAAGGGCTTCCTGTGCTTGTCATCAATACTCCCTCAAACTGTGGAGTCTTGTGAGCAACAATTCTACTTTGTGAGCTACTGTCATTCACGTTGTGAGCCAGCATTTGGCTCCTGCATAAATTAGTTTGCTCCTTCCTGAGCCAAGACAAAAATGTGTGAGCCAGAGGCTAAAAAACTGTGAGCTAGCTCACACTAACTCAGCTTAGAGGGAACACTGCTTGTCATATCCATCAACCCATCCACCTGAGACTTGTCTCCTGGAATGGTAAGGAAGCCAAGAGGCTGCCAGCTGGTAGCCCACTCAGAGGTCACTGTGGCCAGCTGCTGTCCTGGCAGAAGGTAGCAGGGTGGTTTGAAAACAAACCCCGAGCAGAGAAACATAAGCATCCTGTCTGGGAAGCTGGAGCATGAATCAGACACTGTAAGGGCAGCCGCTCCTCTCTCTGACCCCTGGCTTTGTGGGACAGAGTTTTGGACGGGTGGGAAAGCATAAGAGAAGGACCGGAACATGAGGAAAGAATGTGCTGCTCTCATAAGAGCAGCTGTGAGGGCTTAGGCCAGAGGCCATCTAGCCTAGCATCTGGTTCCTGGCAGGGACGAGCTTGCTGTTGCCAGAAAGTTCGCAAGCGAGTCCTGAGGGCAGCAGCTGTTCCCTGTCTGTGGCCCTAACATTGACGCAGAGGTAGACTGCCTGTGGCCACTGAGGCTTCGAATATCTTTCGTGGCTTGTACCTCCAGGGACAGAAACATCACCTTGTTGGGTCATCTGTTTCTTCTGATTTTCTTGATTCTCCTAAGTTCGGCACTCAGCCTTCTCATCTTGTGGCACTCGGACAGGGCTGGTCCTCTTGCGAGCCCAGCTGCCCACTTGGGGTGGCACAAAGAGGAATGGGCTGGTGCTGATACCCTGCAGGGACTTGGCTGGCTCCCAGCCTTCATCAGCATAGATGGCAACTGGTATCCCTGCCATTGCTGAGCCCCATTCCTTAATGCTTACAGCCCTAGAATGACCAATTTTAGGCCTATTCAGGGCTATTTTTGGGCAGGAACGCACAGGAACGGAGTTCCGGCTGGCTTCAGAGTTGGCCATGCCCACTACAGCCAAAACCTCTGTGTGCATGGCTACAGAGGGAAGGCCTGGAGAGCGACACCCCCCCAGCAACTCCGAGGCTGGGTGTGACCTATTATGCTAATGAGTTCCTGCTGGGCTTCTTCTACAAAAAAAGCCCTGGGCCTATTACACACTGGTGTTTTCTCTTGCTTTCACCGTGCAGGTCTGTGGGGTTTTCTTTTTTGTTCCGCATTAATTTGCCTCCCTTCAGTGCTCAGTTTACTTTCTGGTCGCTGTTTCCCCGGGTTTACTGAGAGTGCATTTGTGCCGATTTTCCCTTAGTTTCACTTCCAAGCTGAAGGTAATTCAAAAGCATACAGATTCCCTCAGATTTCCCCCTTGCTCTTTTGCCGCCCCTCAAAGGCCACTCCACCACCCAAATCGAGGTCGTTCCACCCACTGTGCACCTTCTGCCACCCTCCCCCCGTCATCAGTGTACAAGCTCCAATTATTACTTTTCCCTTCATTGTTTTTTTTTTACAAGCAGCATGAGTCTATCACTAGTCTCAGATCACAGAATTTTTAAAAAATTAAATGACGGGGGAAATCAAGAAGTTGTGTGAGAGGATGTGGTCTGTCTTTGGCTTCTGTTCACAGTGCTGAAGATAGTTAGATGGGCAGGAATGACTAGTCTCGAATTGCCAAATTAAAAAAAAAATTATGGGGGGAAGTTTAAAAGGAGCTGAACAAGGTTTAGTTCCCTGCTGGTATTGACTTGAAGGGGGATCAGAGAGGAGGCAAACGGCAGCATCCCCAGTGCAAAAAAACCAAAACAAAGGATTTCAGTGCTGCGTGCAAACAAAATAGAGGGGGGGATCGTCAGTGCAGAATGAAATTGACAGGAAATGTAAAGAGAGAGACACTGGGATGGGAAGCCTAAAGCTTTGAAAACATTTTCCCCTTTAATGCTTTAGTGAACAAAGTTTGGGGGTCTGGAAGCCTAACATTAAAGTGACTCGGACCTTCTTCAAACCACGAAACTTAGGAATCGCTTGGGGGAAAAACTGCCAAGATCACAACCACTGTGCAGGATCAAATTAGAGAATCACAAAGAGAAAACCATGCAAATCTGCAAGGGAGGGCCGGAAATTACCGTTACTGTGCACAGACATTTTGCCAATGATCAAAGCTTGCAATGTCAGTGTCATTTGGTTCTACCATGCATTCTGTACATAATATGTTCCCCCATATTATGAAATCTTGTGACTCTTTCCCATTTTTCACAGTGGCTGATAACACAGCAAAGAATCCCCTAGTGCTTGGCAATATGAAAAACGGGGCTTTGCAGCTGGTTGTTAGTTTCAACATCGTCCGTCCCCCCCTTGCCTGGTTCCTTTGTGTTCCCTTTCATTCAAGGAACTAACACTAAAATGTTCACGCAGAAACTGAACCATGAGAATTTAAATGGAAGGCACTTGCAGGGCACTACTGCACAGCTGAAATAGGGCAATTGTGCCACCCCCACATGTGACGTTCCCACCCAGATTTACAAAAGTGCATTTTAAAACTTGTCGCTGAAGAATAAATACACTGGAGGAAAAAGAATGGTGTGTAAGGCGGGCACAGAATCCAGAGTGAAGTTTAAAGGCTTACTGCTTGGGAAATCTGCAATAAACATAACAGGCCTTATAGAGAAGAAGAAGAAGAGATGGGATTTATACCCTGCCCTTCACTCAGAGTCTCAGAGCGGCTTACAAACTCCTTTCCCTTCCCCTCTCCACAACAGGCACCCTGTGAGGAAGGTGGGGCTGAGAGAGCTCTGACAGAAACTGCTCTTTTTCAAGGACAGCTGTGCCAGAACTATGGCTTGCCCAAGGTCATCCAGCAGCTGCAAGTGGAGGAGTGGGGAATCAACCCCGGTTCTCCCAGATTAGAGTCCGCGCACTTAACCACTACACCAAACTGGCCTTAACCACTTAACCACTACACCTTATACAGGTTTGCTCATACATAAATCAACAGGCCCCTTGCTTGGAGCAACAATCCTACGTTCAGTAGTGCAAAGAAGTTCCATTTGGCTGTTGGGGTACATGCAATAAACTGCCTGATTCCAAATTAGTACCTCTGGCAGCAGCTTGTGGGAACCAAATGTCAAACCTCTCTCTGAAATGTGAGCTGGCAGAAAGCTGTCTGCTTTTTAGGCTTTATTGGATGCTGTTTTGGGTGCATTACCATCTTGAACACCTTCATACAATACATTTATTCATTTAAAATAATGAGCTTGCCTTAAAGAACATGGGAAGAGCCCTGCTGGATCAGACCAAAGGCCCATCCAGTCCAGCATTCTGTTCACACAGCGGCCAACCAGCTGCCTCTAGGAAGCCGGCAAAGAGGAAGACTGCAACAGCATCATCCTTCCTGTGCTCCCCAGTGTTGTAAAATAGTCAATAATTGTTTAATACTCAGACTATTTGATGGATCTTGCTCTATTGGAAAGAAGAGAGTTCTTTGCTTTTAAAAAACCTTTATTACTAAGGGTAAAGGGTTCATGGGATTGCTACAAATTAACATGATACTAAGAGCTACATTTCTAAGCTTCCTACAGACAAGACAAGCACACACGTAATGGAGAATTCTCTCCTTCTTCTTGACCCCTAGAAAGGAAGTCACCTGAAACAAATGACCAATCTGCATCAAAGTAGAAGTTACTTTTCCCGGGCTAATCCCCCACTGGCTCAGTGCCAGGTATCCCTTCCAGGTCAGTCTAAACAATAGCAAACGAGGAATACAAGTTAACCCTATAATGACTGAATCAGACCTTGTAAACACATACATTTCCAACACCCAGGGCAACTGATCTAAGGAGGCATACAGGGGCAGATTAAGGCTAACTGGTGCCCTAAGCACTGACCAATCTTGGTGCCCCCAATCTTGGTGTCATAGCCTATGACACTGCACCTCGCCAACAAAAAATAGAAGATAACCCTAGGGTGCACCATGATCAATGTGTACTAGTTTTATCAAAAAATTTTTTTTACAAATCTTCATTCTTTCCCCCCCTTTTTCCTTTTTACCCTTTTCCCAACCTTGTGGTGCCCCCTTTGGCCCTGGTGCCCTAAGCACGTGCTTAGTCTGCTTCATGGTTAATCTGCCCCTGCATACCGCCTCTGGTACTGGAGGGAGTAGTTATGCATCATGACTAGTAGCCATTGATAGCCCCCTCTTCCATAAATATGTCCACTTCCTTTTGGCTGCGGTCACACGGAACAGAAGCCACACAAGTGAGACGGAAAACAGGCGGAGTTTCCAGGCGCGATCTCACCAGCACATCTGGGAAGCGTAGCACTCCCGTGGCTCAACCGAGGCTTCCAGCCGAAACTGCGTGGCAAAAAACTAGTACCTCGGAGGTACTAGTTTCCGGAAACTGCGGGGCAAGGGCCGGCGTCTGATCGCATTTCCGGTGGCATCCGGCGCCCGCCCATGTCCCCTTGCAAATAAGGTGGGGTTTTTTTGTCCAAGTCTCTGTGGATGCGCACGCGCACCCAACGGAGCATGCGCATTTGTCATGTACACATACAAAAAAACAGTTTGCCGCGGCACGTGCTTCTTCGTTGCGCGCCGGCTTGTCCTGTGATCGGCACCTCTCCCTTGCCATGGAACCTCCACGGTACCTCCACAGGACCTCCACAGGAGGTCTGATCGCGTAACTGCGCAGTAGTTTGCCCCAGGGCAAACAGCCACGCTTCTCCCCCGCAGTTTCCTGCCCGTGTGACCGGGGCCTTTAAAAGCCTTCCAAGTTGGTGGCCATGGCCACATCTTGCACCAGCAAGTTCCGCAAATTAACTATATACTATGTGAAGAATCAGAGAATCATAGAGTTGGAAGGGACCTCCAGGCTGATCTAGTCCAACCCCCTGCACAATGCAGGGAATTCACAAATACCTCCACCCTACACCCCTAAGTGACTGCTGTTCCATACCCAGAAGATGACAAAAACCCTCCAGGATCTCCTGCCAAATGGGCCTGGAGACAAAATTGCTTCCTGACCCCAAAGTGGCACCAATGCATCCTTCAACTGATGCTGTGATTTCCACTACACCAATCTGCCCCTGTGTGGTGCACGATGTCAATCTGTGTGACAGGTGGTGGGTTTTTTTGCCCACTCACTCAATACACTGGTCCTTTTGGGGACACATACAGCGAGCACCTGGGAGTTTTGTTAAATTATTGGTTCACCGTCTTGTGTCATGTTGGGGACCCCTGGCCTACACCGTATGGGAGCCGTGATCACTTCTTGGTCACCTTCCATTTGTTTGTTAGAACACTCCTCTCCCCAAGATAGCTCACAAAACATTCCCGCGAATCTGGTCCCTGCCTGTCAACAGTATTAAAAACCTTGTTAAATAAGCAACATGGCTTATCTATGAGTCAAAGTCCGTGTGTGATTCCTCACAGCTGCCCTAGAAAGAGAGATCAGCTGCCCTCAGCTGCCCTCCTGAATAGAACTACTTCGCAGCAGTTTCCTGAACACAGCCTGGGTTTGAGCCCTGGAGCACAGCTGCTGCTGAAAAGGCCCGGAACCTGCCAGGAGAAACTGTCGGGAGGAATGGAGCCGGTGCACAGGGGGACTGCAGTCTATTGCTGCTGGTCTTCTGAGTTGTTGCATTTAATCTATTTTTTTAATTATTCTCAGTCTTTATTGTTGCAGAATGAACTATCTGAGACATTTAACTTATTGTTCCATTAATTGCTCTGAGGCTTCCCTGTGAAGGAAAAAGTGATGTTCGAATTTCTTTTAAGATGGACCCCATTTTCAAATACACAGGCTTTTGTGTGCAAGCTTTTGAGTTCTTCAAGCTGGCGGGGGGGTGGGGGAGACCAAGGCGCTAAGAGTGATGGAATCCCCACCCACCTGCTACCCCCTCCAGATGTGCTGGAGAAGGCATTTTCATAGTTAAATGATGGTAAAAGGTAAAGGTTCCCTAGCTCAAAAGCCAGTCGAATCCGACTCTAGGGTTGCGGTGCTCATCTCCGTTTCAAAGCCGAAGAGCCAGTGCTGTCCGAAGACTTTTCCATGGTCATGTGGCCAGCATGACTAAACACCAAGGCGCACGGAACGCCGTTACCTTCCCACCGAACTGGTACCTATTTATCTACTTGCAATGTCTTGCTTTTGAACTGCTAGGTTGGCAGGAGCTGGAACTAGAGACGGGAGCTCACTCCATCTTGCGGCACCCGGGTCTCGAACTGCTGAACTACTGACCTTCCACAGCCTGCAGTTCAGCGTCTTAACCACTTGAGCCACCGCAGCTCCTAAATGATGGTAGACGGTGCAAAAAAGACCCCCAGTTGCACTAGAGGAGGGAGGCCGCTCACCCTGTGGAGCCCTAAAAGCCAGCGCTAGTATGGGTCTTGGTAAAGGGTTGCCAGGTCCCTGTATGGGGGGTTGGGATGCCAGATCCAGGTTGGGAAACCCCTGGAGATTTGGGGATGGAGCCTGGGGAGCACAGGGACCTCAATGGTGCTCAGTGCCAGTCCAGCCTCCAAAGCATCCATTTTCTCCAGGGGAACTAATCTCTGTAGCCTGGAGCTGAACTGTAATTCCGGGAGATCCCCAGGTCTCACCTGGAGGCTGGCATCCCTAGACTCTGGTGAAGTCAGTGCCATTTCCAGCTGAGTTTGCACTCCACTTCTATGTGTTCCGGTTACCCTTTCCCTGGTTTTCAGCTGTTCCGGCTTCTCTCTAGATTTGGATCCGGCACACACCGGCTTCCCGAGGGCCGTGCGGAAAACAAACATGCCCCCTGCTTTTTCATGTCGGACACATGGCCTGTTTGCTTGGGCTCGTGCCCGTGGCCTTTCCCCCTTGGCCTGTGTCCCCCTCTCCCCTCTGGTGGCTTTGATAGGAAACTAACAAAACAAAAGGGCTGGCCTAGGAGGGAATTGAACTCAGCCCTGGCCAGGCTGTCCGCTGTCCATGTGCAGGGGAGGACCAGGCTGGAGGGAGAGCCAGTTTGGTGTGGTGGTGAAGTGTGCGGACTCTAATCTGGGAGAACCGGGTTTGATTCCCCACTCCTCCACTTGCACCTGCTGATGTGACCTTGGGTCAGTCACAAGCTCTGGCACAGCTGTTCTTGAGAAAAGAGCAGTTTCTGTCAAGAGTTCTCTCAGCCCCACCCACCTCACAGGGTGCCTGCTGTGGGGAGGGGAAGGGAAAGGAGTTTGTAAGCCGCTCTGAGACTCCCTTGGGTAGTGAAGGGCGGGGTATAAATCCAATCTCCTCTCCTCCTCCTCCTCCTTCTTCTTGAAAAAGAGCAGTTTCTGTCAGAGCTCTCTCACCCCCACTTACCTCACAGGGTGTCTGTTGTGAGGCGGGGAAGGTCTGAGACACCTTTGGGTAGTGAAGGGCGGAGTATAAATCCAATCTCCTCCTCCTCCTCTTCTTCCTCTTCCTCTTCTTCTTCTTGAAAAAGAGCAGTTTCTGTCAAGAGTTCTCTCAGCCCCACCCACCTCACAGGGTGTCTGTTGTGGGGAGGGGAAGGGAAAGGAGTTTGTAAGCCGCTCTGAGACTCCCTTGGGTAGTGAAGGGTGGGGTATAAATCCAATCTCCTCTCCTCCTCCTCCTCCTCCTCCTCAACCTACCATCACACCAAGAAAAGACAAAACTCTGGCACTCTGGTGGGGACATGAAAATGCAGGGCAGCTTGAAGGGGGAAAGATTTGCACCATACTCAGTGCGGACCAGTGGGTAGAAAGAGAGATGCTGACTTTGTGGAGAGCGCCCGTCCTTGAGCCTTCTAGCAGGGCACGCCTCCTTCCTGCTCTGCGTGGCTCTCCAGGGTATTTCTTGGGCAGCTGTCCTTCCCAGAGATCCTTTTCTCTGGAGGTGCTAGGCATTGAACAGGAAAGAGGGAACCACAACGAATCTCATGACTACAGAAATCAGGGTGGACTCTATGGCATTATATGCCTCTGAGGGCCCCCCCCTCCCCAAATCCACCATCCCCAGGCTGCCCACCCCCCAGTCTCCAAGAATTTCCCAATCCAGAGAGAGTAACTCTATTTATAAGCCCTTTGTTCAATGGCTGATAAGCATTTTGGCTAAAGGTTTTTGCTCATGAATGTCTGAAGCGCCTTTATGCAGAATCTAGCAGCCACTGATCCATCCAGATGACGGTTACCTTCTCCGACTGTCAGCGGGCCTTTCCCCCAACACCAGCTTCCAGGGGCCCTTTAACCAGAGATGTCGGGGACTGACTCTGAGGATTTCTGCCTGGTCTCTCCTTAGTTCCGTGTGGAGTTTCCTACCACGAGATGCGCTGGTGGCCACCAACATAGAGGGCTTTTTAAAAAAATGAATTAACGGAGCATAGCTATTAGATAGGACACTGAAATAGATTCTCAATGTCCAGAGGTAGTGTACTTCTGAAATTGATCAGGGAGCTGTATGGAAGCAACTTTATTTCAGAGCGGCCTGAACTGGGGGGCCAAATTGTCCAGAATTCTTGAAAATGCGCCTCATTTGCTGAGTGAGTGAACAGATATACACAATTGTTCTCAGATATGCACAGGTGCACGTGGCTTAGAGGGAAGTCCGTCTTCATAATATTTGTGGGTAATGCCCTTTTGGAGCCTAACCTTCACTCCTTGTTTGCTATGAAGAGCTCTATGCTATGAAGGTAAGGAAACCTGGGGTTGGTTGTATTCTTTGGCCTGAGACTGTCTGTGGGATTTTCTTTCTGCTTACATGTCAACACGTCATGTGCTTTAGAAGGTCAGATGCTTTGGACCTTTTGAAAATTTGTTTTTCTTGAGAAACCAAAAGAGGAGAAGAAAATTTATTTGGGGCAGTAAACGTTTTCTACCAGCGTGAAATTTTATTGCCTAATTGTAGGGTGCAGCACTTTTCATCAACAGACACAAGATTGCTTTTCGGGCACAGCTGTGACCTCTGTGGTATTGGTTCCAGAAGTGCATTCATTAAAAAGGGCCTGGCGACACGGTTTGGACAGAGATCTGGGGTGGGGGATCATTGTGGAGTCACATTTGGGCTGAATCTTTCTAGGGAAAAGGAGCATGGCTACAAATAAATCCTCTGTCTTCATTGGTCACTCATCTGGATCCAGAGTTCAGAAATAGAATCATAGAGTTGGAAGGGACCTCTGGGGTCATCTAGTCAACCCCCCTGCACAATGCAGGAAATTCACAAATACCTCCCCCTCCACACCCACAGTGACCGCTGTTCCATGCCCAGAAGATGACAAAAAAAACAAACAAACCAGGATCCCTGGCTAAACCGGACTGGAGAAAAATTGCTTCCTGACCCCAAAGTAGCAATCAGCATTTGCCTGGGCGTGTAAGAAAGGGCCACAAGAACCAAGCCCTGAGGCAACCCTTCCTGCCCTCCCTCTCATGATCTGCCTAAGTTCACGCAATCAGCATTGCTGTCAGATGGCCATCTAGCCTCTGTTTGAAAACCTCCAAAGGAAAGCCCACCACCTCCTGAGGAAGCCTGTTCCAAAAACTCATCTGATTTAATTTCAACCCATTGGTTCTGGACCAACCTTCTGGGGCAACAGAAAACAACTCTGTACCATCTTCTAGATGACAGCCCTTCAAGTACTTGAAGATGGTTATCATATTACCTCTCAGTCGTCTCCTCTCCAGGCTAAACATACCCATCTCCTTCAACCTTTCCTCATAGGACTTGGTCTTCCGGCCCCTCACCATTTTTGTTGTCCTCCTCCAGACACGTTCCAGCTTGTCTATATCCTTCTTAAATTGTGGTCCCCAAAACTGAACAGACAAAACTGAGGTCTAACCAGAGCAGAATAAAGGGATACCATCACTTCGCGTGATCTGGACACTATACTGCTGTTGATACAGCCCAAAATCACATTTGTCTTTTTAGCAACCACATCACGCGGCTGACTCCTGTTCAGTGTATGGTCTACTAAGACCCCTAGATCCTTTTCGCACATACTACTGCCAAGACAAGTCTCCCCCAACCTATAATTATGCATTTGATTTTTCCTACCTAAATGCAGAACTTTACATTTATCCCCATTGAAATTCATTAAATTTGTTTTAGCCTAGTTTTCCAGCCTGTCAAGATCTTCCTGTATCCTGACTGTGTTCTGCTGTATTTGCTACCCCTCCCAATTTAGTATCATAAGCATTCCCTCTATCCCTTCATCCAAGTCATTGATAAAGATGTTGAACAAAGCAGGGCCCAGGGCAGATCCTTTAGACACTCCCCTTGTCACTCCTCTCCATGAAGATGAGGAACCATTCACAATCACTCTTTGGGTGCGATCTGTCAACCAGTTACAGATCCACCTCACAGTCATAGGATCCAAACCACATTTTTCCAATTTGTCAACAAGTATATTATGTGGAACCTTATCAAAAGCCTTTCTGAAATCAAGATAAACTATGTCTACAACATTCCCTTGATCCAGCAAAGTAGTAACTTTCTCAAAAAAGAGATAAGGTTAGTCTGACATGACTTGTTCTTGAGAAATTAAGCATTCAGGGATGATTCTGAGGTATCTTCAGCAGGTCGGTGGCAGAGTCGGTCCCACATCCATGCCACCCACACCCTGTCCTGCATGGCTCAGGTTAGTCCAATTTCATCAGTTCTCGGAAGCTAAGCAGGGTCGGCCTTGGTTGGTACTTGGATTGGAGACTACGAAGGAAGTCCTGGGTCACCACTCAGAGGCAGGCAATGGCAAACCACCTCTGTTCATCTCTTGCCTTGAAAACCCTACTGGGTGGCCATAAATCAGCTGTGACTTGGTAGCAAAAGAAAAAAAAAGCCACTTACATGCAGGGGTCATTTCGTAGAAAAAGAGCTAGGGGAACTCATTAGCATAACTCATTAACATATGCCACACCCCCTGACATCACCGGAAGTGTGTCATAAGGCCACACCCCCTGACATCACCGGAAGTGTGTCATAAGGTCACACACCCCGCCCCCAACGGTCCCGGCTGCTGCTGCCGGCCTTGCAGCTCCACTGCCGAGCCCCATGAGGGGCCCGGCGGGGGACCTGCAAGGCCGGTGGGAGTGCAAGGAAGCCCCGCGAAGGCCCTCCCTGGCCCCAGGCAGGCAGGGGTGGGGAGAGGCAGGGAGGAAGCAACTTACCCTCCCTCTTCTCCTGCCTCCTCCTGGCTGAATGAGGGCCAGAAGCGGGGCGGCCGGAAGCAGGGGGCGGGGCTTTGTCATGTGCCCCGCCCCCCGTACCTCACCCGGGGGAACTGAGATCCCCCCCGAAATGACCTCTGCTTACATGTCAAAATAGCCCAGGACCCCAGAGGGCTGGCCTAGAAACCTTTCTTTGTTGGGATAACTTTAGAGATTTCTCACAATTTCAGCAAAGAAACACAGACAAAAAAATAAATAAATAAACCCAGCCTCTTGATGTGAAAAATGGAACAATGAAGTTTCTGACACTTCAAATGTTGGAGGTTTTCTCAGACAGGAAAAAACTTCAGGGAATTTGCAGAATTCAAAAAGAAAGAATGAAGCAGGAGGAGGAAGATCCACCCCGCCATGTTGTCAGCAATGTGGCAGCTCCAGAGGTCGGGTCCCACAGGCTCCTTCCGCTCACAGTGGCATCTTCTCTATTGTGCTATAGAGCAATAGCGTTCACTCATTTTTTAAAAAGCCCATATACAGCCCTCCTCCTGTGATGTGGTTGGGAAAATGGCTGATGGAAGGGAAAGGGTGCGGATGTGGGCAAGACCTAGAGTTACCACCTCTAAGGTGGGGAATACCTGGAGATTTGGGGGGGTGGAGCCTGGAGAGGGTGGGGTTGGGGGAGGGACCTCAGCAGGCTGAAAAGTACTGGAAGCGGAGGCTCAGCATAGTGAATCAGCTCAAGGTTTATTGATTACATCAGGAACTCGAAGATAACTTTGGCCGGCCACAGGCCGGCTTATATGCATGAACACACCACACCCAAACCACACCCAGCACACCCCCAAACCCAGTGATAGGTTCTATTTACATGCAACAGACCTGGTTGGTCTACTTTCAGATTTGGGCGAACCCATTGGTGCGCCCTAGGATCCGAAGTGGCTATTGTTCGTATGGGCGAAGGTCCGGGTCTGTATTAGACCGCATGGCTGGGCCCACATGGCCGTGGCCATCTTTACTTAATACATTACACAGGCTACAAAGCCATAGAGCTCACCCTCCGAAGCCGCCATTTTCTACAGGGGTTGTCTGGGGAGATCCATTGTAATAGCAGGATATTGTCAGGTGCCACCTGGAGAATCACAACCCTAGCAGCAGGGCCGGCTCGCCTGCTAGGCGAACTAGGCGCTCGCCTAGGGCACGCCGGCCCTCAGGGGCGCCAAACTGCGCCCCGCCCCCCGCCAAAAGCCCCCCGCCGCCCTAACTGGGCGATCGCTACTGCCATGGCAGCTGGCGAGCGAGCAGAGGTGGGAAGCGCTGGGGGGGTGCGCAGGGGGCGGGAATCGGGTCTCTGCTCTCCCGCCCCTGTGCGCCGCTCTCTCGCTCTCTGCGGGGAGGGAGGGAAGCAGGGGAGGGAGGGAGGAAGGAAGGCGGCGAGGAGGCAGAGGGCGCCATGGGGGTGGGGGGTTTCCTCTTCCTCCTTCTCCAGCACAGCCCCGGCAGCAGCACCAGGTGCAGCAGCCACCTGGCGTGGGCTGGCGATCTGGGGCCCGCCGTGCTCGGCCGGCGCTCTGGCAGGCTTGCTGCCCTGGTGCGGCATGGCTGCTGCTACCGCCGCCGCCTCCTCCTCCGCTGCCGCGGCCCGCCTGCAGCTCCATGGCCCCAGCAGCCAGCTTGGCGGGCGCTTCTCCGCCTCTTCAGGCTGCCGCAGGGGGGGGGGAGTAGGGAGCGCACGCGGAGGCGACCGGCCGGGCTGGGGCGGCGGCGCACTCCTGCCTGCCGGCCGGCCCCTCCTCCCTCCTCCTCCTGTGGGCTCTCTCCAGAGAGCTCTCTGAGCCCCACCTACCTCACAGGCGATTTCTCACATGGCGTCACTCTGTCTCCCCCGCCCCCAGGCGGCCAGCTGGGAGGTCTCCAGGCCCCACCGGGAGGTTGGCATCCAAGGGGGGAGCCACGAGGCGGCCTCGCCTAGGGCGCACAAACCCCTCGGGCCGGCCCTGCCTAGCAGGACACCTTATCCTGTCCAGGTGGCCTACAGAAGAGGATGAGTGAAGAGTGGAAGTGCTGTAATATCAGGGGCCCCTCCCCAAAAAATCCTGCACCAGTTTGGAAGCAGACAGAGGAAAATATCTGTGTGGAAGCAATCAGGGTTGATTGAATAAGTGCTCTGGCTCGACTGGTTTGTGAAGCTGGGGGCAAGTGACTCATTTTGCCCTCGGGGAATCCCCAATGGAGTGGCATGACTTTGGGCACTTCCTTCCAGCGGCGAGACGAGATATTTCTCCCAAAGAGCTGAGGGAAAACAAGGCCGTAAAAACAGCCCCAGGACCAGGCCGGCTCCTGCTCCAGCCGCTGGCTGGCTGTGCTCTCTGTTTATCCATAGACATGTTGTTTCTCAGCCCCAAGTGCAGCTCGCGCGCTCCATGGCCAGCCATCTCAGAAAAACAATTGAGCAAGACCTCACGTAGTAGTAAAAAATTTCCATCATGGGAGGAAATAAACAAGAGTCCGTCGCCCAGGGCTGCTGACCCAGGGTGGCTACGTCAGGGCCCTTGAAGGACTCCTGGTTAGGCAAGTGAGGGGAGGAAGGGTGTTTTTTAGAAGTGAGGCCCAGCAGCCAGGCAACTGGCAGAATATGGTCTGCTAAGGGAGGCTGAGGAGGGTGGGTTCGTCAGCCCGCCCGGCAAACGGATGACTAGGCTTGCCAAGTCCCCCCGGGGGGCTGGGAAATCCCCGCCCAAGAGGCCCGTTACCCACAGCCGGCGGATCGGGCCCTGGGGGGAACCCCACCCACAAAGCACGCGACATGCCCGGCATCAGCACATCACCCGGAAGTGACACAGTCGCATCGGGCGCGTTGGCGGGGCCGCGGTTATCTGAGGGAAAACTCTATGGTTTTCCCTCGGATGATTGTGGCCCCGCCCCTGGCGTGCCCGACATGGTTGAGTCACTTCCGGGTGACGTAATTGCGGCGCGTGTGCGCTTTGCGCGCCCGCATGAACTTCCGAAGCAGCGCTAGACTCCCCCACTATACCTACAATAAGGACTTGGCAACCCTACGGCTGATTGAGGGATGGAACCAAGGAAGATAAATTAGAGAATTGACGAGTCTCCTCTGAAGAGCAGGAGAGGGGGGCAGGAGCAAGGCTGGATGACTTAGACCTCTTCCGCATTGTCATTTTTGTCGCTCACTTGTCCCTATTGTTTCAGGGTTCCCCTCCCCCAATGTGTTTTGCTCTCTCTAGTAGTCCCAGAGGGAGCAAAACACATGTAGAAAAGGGGGGGGGGGACCCAAAGCAATAGGGACAAACGAGTGACCAAAATGCCAATGCGGAAGAGCCCTTAAGGAAGGAAGACGTTGCTGGCCAGGGAGGAAGCACTCGAGACTCTATGCCATGTGGGATTCTAGCTGAGAGAGAAAGAAAGACCCCACTAATAGAGCACGAGGAGGAGCGCAAGGACCATGGGTGATTTAACCCCCTCCGTCTCCACATTCTGAGGCCATGCACCTGTCAAGCTCAGGCCTCGCTTGCCAAATATTTCCTGTTTCTTATACTCATGTTCTGTTGCATTATGGTTTCTTATTACACATTGTATTATGTGTTATGGGTTCACATGTATTCTTATATAGTTCCTACGTTGCACGAAACTTTGTTCTTCTTCATTGCTGTTTATCATCTCTGCTGTGGGGGGAGTGAATGTGTATGGATGTCTGCTTTGCTTGGTTAGTGCCAGCTCGTAACAGTTCTCACGGAGGGGCCACCCAAGTGTGTTGAGAACACCTTGAGAAGTATATGATCTCATCATTCTATGCAACCTTGTAGTCTGGGGAGCTTCTAGATAATGTAACCAGGGCTCTAGTCGGGGGGGAGCTCTCAGGTACGGAGCTCCGGAAGAGAACCTCTAGGGGGCGGGGCCGTCACGTGGTGAAGCCCCGCCCCTTCTTTACCCCGCCCTCTGCTTCGATCCTCATTCCGTTTGGGAATGAGGATGAAGCAGGAGGGTAAGTAGCCGGGCCTTCTGACACACTTCCGGTGATGTCAGGGTGTGTGGCCTTCTGTCACTTCCGGTGATGTCAGGGGGCGTGGCATATGCAAATAAGTTATGCTAATGAGTTATGCTAATGAGCTCCGGCAGCTCTTTTTCTACAACAAGACCCCTGAATGTAACTATTAGCTTACAGGTGT
Source organism: Gekko japonicus (assembly GCF_001447785.1). Classification (NCBI taxonomy): domain Eukaryota; kingdom Metazoa; phylum Chordata; class Lepidosauria; order Squamata; family Gekkonidae; genus Gekko; species Gekko japonicus. The sequence continues at coordinate 212,460 of NW_015174859.1, forward strand.
TAGGGGCGGTCACAAGGGCAGATGTGTGGCGGGCTGAGTGGGAGCAATGATTGGTTGCTTGGCATATGTGGAATTTCTTGCTTTCAGTATATTGGCGGAACTGGTGTCTGGGAACCAGTTCTGACACAGAAGGTGTCCATGCTTGGAACCTCTCTACCTCTTAATAAACAAATCTTGCTGCTTGTGTTTGTGAGAGTGAGTGCATCCAGGACTTGATAGCACCAGACTGCTGTCCAAAATCAAGCCCTGGAGTCGAGCCTCTGTCTCTCAGGTGACAGAGACCAGAGAAACCTTCACGCTTTGTTGATCAGTTGATTTCTCTCAGGGAAATTCCCTTTTGTGATACCGGCAACATAAACACAAGCAAAGTATTCCTACTCTTTAAAATCTTAAACAAAAAAGCACTTTCAAAAGATTTTTTTTTTATTTTGGAGTAATTAAACACATTTTGGGTTGGTTGCTCCATGCAACACAATCACTGGACCTAACAACATCAACTACAGCATAAGAGGCTCATTCACTTGCTCATCTTCTATCATTATATATGCCGTTAAATGCTGTTGGTTCTGTGGAAGAAGAAGAAGAGATTGGATTTATACCCCGCCCTTCACTACCCAAGGGAGTCTCAGAGCGGCTTACAAACTCCTTTCCCTTTCCCTTCCCCTCCCCACAACAGACACCCTGTGAGGTAGGTGGGGCTGAGAGAGCTCTTTCAAGATCTGTCCTTGAGAGAACAGCTCTGACAAAACTATGGCTTGCCCAAGGTCATCCAGCAGGTGAAAGTAGAGGAGTGGGGAATCAAACCCAGCTCTCCCAGATTAGAGTCCGCACACTTAACCACTACACCAAACTAACCCTGTACATAGGACAAACAGAACAAACACTATGCCAGAGGATAAATGGACACAAATCTGACATCAGGAATCACAAGACTGAGAAACCTGTAGGAGAACACTTCAGCCTTCCAGGGCATTCAATTGGTGAACTCAAGGTAGCTGTTTTATTACAAAGGAACTTGAGGAACAGAATGGAAACAGAAATTGCTGAATTACAAGTTATTACAACACTTGGAAGAAAAACCTCCCCAGGACTCAACGGGGATATTGGTTTCTTATCTCATTACATATGCTAACTCATTCAGTCCTCACATATGTATTCTCATACAGAGGGACTATTTGTTGGTCTTAAAGGTGCCACTGGACTCTAAATTTGTTCCACTGCTTCAGACCAACATGGCTGACTACCTGGATCTACAGTAACTGATGGGCAGCCAATGGAATGATTGCAGAAGAAGAAGAAGAGTTGGTTTTTATACCCTACCCCACACAAAGGAGTCTTGGAGAAGCTTATAATCACCTTCCCTTCCTCTCCCCACAACGGAGACCCTGTGAGGTAGGTGGAGCTGAGAGAGTTCTGAGAGAACTGTGACTGGTCCAAGGTCACCCAGCTGACGTCATGTGGAGGAGTGGGGAATCAAAGCTGGTTCTCCAGATTAGAGTCCACTGCTGTTAATGCACGCTTTGTCTAGCTCCCGATAATAACTGAACCACAGTGTTCTGCACCAATTGGAGTTTCTGAGTTGACTTCCGGGGCAGCCCCACGTAGAATGCATTACAGCAGCTTAGTCTTGAGATCAATGTGACATGGGTCCATGTGGCCAGATCAGCCAGATCAAGCCATCTTGCAGGATAAATTAGGGTGGAAGAAAATGGTTCTTTGCTTCTCTAGCAGTAATGCTGTGTCCAGTGTAAGTTCTTAACTGGGACAGTAAGGGTCAGCTGCACCCCACCAGAGGTGGGAAGTACACTGTCCATCAAGCCTTCCCCAGCAGAATTACCTCTGTTGTCTCAGGATTCAGGTTTGGTTTAACCACAACGGTCAGGCAGTGGCTCAGGAGCTCTGCAGAGTCAAGTCCCAGACTGACAATAACCAATTTTCAGTGGCAACCGTTTGAGTCCAATTTGTGAGGAGTGATTTGGACCAGCCCACGCCGCATCCCCAAGAACTGGTTCTGCCTCAAAACACCTCAACGGGATGGCACGGTCCATTGTATCAAAGGATGCCCACAGATCCAGTACAAGCCAGAAGCCACCAAGGCAGGGCTGCAGCCGACATTTGGCTATGGAAAAAACCAACAGCAGCAGGATCAATGGGATACGAAATGGATGTACTAGGTGAGAACTGATTATGTAAAACTCAAGTGCAATCAAGTAAAGTACAGAGACCATTTCGCAAGAGCGATAATTGTCCATTTCTCTAGTCTTGCTAAGCTCATTAACATCTAGGTGTGACTGAGATACTTACCCTCTATAACGACTATCAAATTCCAAGTGCTTGTGTATGTGTGGTCCTTTCTGCACTAGACCTTTCATTCCGGTTCACCGTGGCGTCCTACTTGCAGTTCTGCACTAAAGTCGAATCCAACCCTCTTTTCATTCCTTGTTCCTCATTAATTCTGCATGACATTGTGGTTGACCCAGTTTAGGCCCGCCATTGCTCCAGTTTTTATGGATGCTGTTCTGCCGCAGATTTTACCTTTATTTGGAGTGGTCCTGGTGCAGATTTTAGTGCAGAATTTTTAACTTGGTTTAGTTCATCCCCACCCCTTTTCTGCCAGACCAAGGACAGCCATCCCTCAAGGTGCAATTTTCCTAATCCACCATTTATCAGCGCATGCAAAGGAGCATTTTTAGTGGGAGGGCTCACAACCAAGCCCTTTTTTCTGAGTGGCCATTTCTGCAGCTGTGTCTAGCTTTCAACACAAGAGCTGTGGCTTGAACCTTCAGGAGCTGATGTGCCCTGATAGCGACCTTTGCTGTATCAGAGATCATGGTTGTGAGATCATAGAAGTGTGTGCGCTGAACATACGACCTGAGCCACGCTATCTTTGGGAGCTGGGGGGAATGGAAAAATTTGACTGGCAGCCTGATGGAAGAACCTCTACAGTGACTGGTGCTCTGGTTCTGTTGGTTTTCTGCACACAAAATGGAGAGCCATCGCGATTGAGGCCCAGTGCATGGGCGGGTGGTTGGCTTTGCTGGAGGAGATTCCCCCAAACTACCCCCGTGAGCCCAATCTATGAAGTCTACATGAAAGTGGCTTGCATGTAGACTCATTCTCTTGTTGGTCTACTTCCATGGATTTAACCCACCACTCCAAGAAAGTGCACCTCCCCACACAAACAAAGCAGCTCTTGTTTTGATTACGGGTGTGATCGGGCTGCAGTACTGGTTGGAACTTATGAGTGTCTGTCAAGTGACCATGAGCACAGCAAGTTGTGTCTCTTATCAGAGATGAAATCACCAGAAATCGTAGAGGCCTGATTGGCCCAAAGTGCTTGAGGTCAAGGTTTCGTCAGATGTAACATGCCTTGTGGGCTACACAGATTAGGCTTGCGTGCACAAAAAAGTGGATTTAGAATGCTCCAGAAAGTATGAAATAAAACTGTACAAAAAGAAAAAAAATTCTGAAATCTGTCATATTACTGTGTGGAAACAGAACATGAAGAGCGTAGTGACACTATTCAGCCTAATGGCTGTTGAACTATGAATGCTGGGACACTTTCTTGAAAATCGAGGCAATCTTTATACAGGTGGAGGGTTTCATGACCTCGGAATCAGTATGTTCACCGGACCATACCATGAGACCCCCCGAGTCTGCGCAGATACAGGTTTCTCACATGCAGGTGGAAGTGGGCATTAAAACATACTGGTTCTGCGTGAACGGCCCTCTTTAATTTTAATCAGGAGTCCTTATGTGGCACCGGGGGGGACTTCTTTATAAGGTCCCTCTTTTAACTGGGGATCCTGACCCTGGGATGCCTGAAGCTATGGTTAAAGAAAAGAACAAAACCAGATCACAAGGAACATGCCAACATTATGCTGTATTCTAGCAGATCCTTAAAAAGGAATGTGAATGGAGTGATACATGGGGGACATTTCCTCTCCTCCTTTCTCCTCGAGGTGGGGGGAGGTCATTAGGAAGTAGCATTGTAATCTCCGTCACACTG